>NW_027497505.1:0-159733 GCF_021521415.1 Bidens hawaiensis | reverse complement strand
GACGTTTGGCCTCCCAGTCCGATGGAAAACCATATACGTTTTTAACGTCTTCAAAGTCCTTCTCTTTAATATCACACCCGACTTCGTTAATAGCAGGGGGATTTTTCTTCTGGCCTGCCATTTGATATGATTGAAGAATATAAGGAAGGATGTAGTAAAACAAAGATCTGAGAGTTCTTCAATATGGCTGAGAGAGAAAATTTGAAAGTGATAAGAATGAACTGGAGACATCAAAGGCTTATTTATACCCATCGCAATTATTGCGATCGTCTGACTGACAGAGGAAAGAGAAAATGCGGAGATTTGAAAAAGTATTTATAGGCTGTTAAATAGGCGTTTTACACGTCTTGTCAGCCACCGCCTAAAATTCTCTCTCCACCACGTCACCAATACTATCCAACTTGCACAAGTTCAAAAATTTAAAATATCTGGCAAAAGATGTTATGCTACAATCAAATATATTATTCACAAAGAAAAAGTTCTTTTCATTAATATTCATAAACTGATTACAAAAATACAAAGAATAAATTACAAAGTCATACAAACTAAGTCTACGGGTTAGGAGCTGATATATCTTCAGGGACATTGGGAGAAGCATCCTTGGACTCGTCATCTTCAGACTCATCATCTAAGTACACCCGCAGCTGCTTCACGCCTTCTTCTGCAGATGCAAATTCCGGAAGCATGTTCTGCAACGGAAAGACTAGAGTATCATACTCCTTCACCCGCATATCATACTTCTGTTTGGCATCAAGGCCGTGAAGTGGATGACTTTCAATAGGTTGACCGGATTGAGCAAATGTCATCCCTTCATTGAAACCTTTCATCCGGCCAACACCCTCGGAAGCAGTCATCAAATTTACAAAACAATCAGTTAGCTCAGTGCTTCCTTTGATATGCCAAATGACCTGAAAGTAGATCGTGTTAACATTACAAACATGAAACACAAGAAATACACAATTAAGTAAGAAAAACTTACGGAATCAAGTCCTCGATCAAGGAACCATTGCCGATCCTGCTCAGCGCACTCAGATTGGTTACGGAGCCCCTGTAACTCGGCGGAGGCGCGGGTTTCGGCTATCGAACAAGACTGCAGTAAGGAATCATAGGCGGACTGAATTTCAGTAGCAGTCTTGTCCTTGAGTTCAGATTTTTCTTTCTGAAGTCGTAGTTCAGCTTCGAGCTCTTGAACCCGACTATTTTGACGGGTAACCTCCTCTTGGGCCTTTGCCAGCTCATCCCTCTTTTTCTGAGTTTCGGCCCGGGCAGCTTCAAGAACAGAGTTTTGCTTCTCGCAAGCTTCTTTCCATCGTTTAGCAGCATCAGCATTTCGCTCATTTTCTTTTTGAAGTGCAACTTCGGCATCAGTTTGTCTCCACCTAGCTGCACTCGTTGCTTTACGATGCTCATCAGTTTCTTGCTTGGCAGCATTTAAGGCTCGGGTGGCCTCACCTATCTTCCCTCCCATCGTACGCCACCCGCGTAAAATTTCCTGGCTACAAGCTAAACTGATAGCCAAGGAAACGGAAAGATCAACATGAAGGTCCTCGCGAGAGCGATTAAGCAGATGTGACATCTCTACAGGAGGCACACAGTGCTTGAAAAAATTCACACAGGTCCCGGGGTCAGAAAACAGGGACCCGTTGACAATATCCCAAGGAGGGACGAATAGATCATAGTCTCCTCCCAAAACTGCATCCCCAAAATATTGAGAACTGGAAGTATCGAGGCGAGTGGGAATCGAGAAGGGTGGGCGCAGGCCACTTTGTGTTGAACCTCCCCCAACCTCGTGGACAGAAGGTCCAGATTGGAAACCACCTCCCACATCGGTTGTCAGCGGTGAGGAGGTAGAAAATGTTTGCAGAGCATCTCGGGAAGGAGATTCTTGGAGTCTGAACCCAGCTTCATCCACAGCTGGGTTACTACTTTCATAACCAGTGGCCCCCCAGCCTCGAAAAGATAATCAAGCGAATCGTTAGTCCTAGGCTGGACATTGGAATCCTCCACATTTGGTTCAGCAGGAGGGGCCGCAGGTTTATCCCCCACCTCCCTCTCCGGAGGAGGAGAAGGTTGTTTCTCAGTGACGGGGGTTGGAGTAGACAGTTTCTCAGACACATCTTCCCTAACAATCGACGGATCTACACACAATAAAACGTTATTTAAATACAAGTTATAAAAATAATAAGAGTTAGAAAATAAAAACACATACCAGTCACTATCTTCAAAAGATCCGCAGAACAGATTGTGGCTTTTTAGGACGACGCATCCGTCGTTTCTTGGTCGCTGGCTCATCTGCAGTCGTCGCAGCACTTGAGCCCACTTCGCTAGCACGAACAAACCCAAAAGTCCTTTTTTGAGCTAATTCTGCCAACAATTATGACATGGATGAAACCTCAGAAGTAGCGTCAACACATTCTTCCTCTGAGGACGAGGAATCATCACTTGACGATAGAATGACGAATACTCCCTCAGAGGTAAGCGCAGTAAGAGGAGTAGGATTTAGAATGTACGCACCTGTCTGAAAGGTAGCATCCGAAACAACAGGTACGGCACGCACCTTCATCGGAAAAAGAAAATATTTCACGGTCTTTTCAAGAATAGGCGTATCCTTTGCATCACGGATACTCTTCAACACATGACCTTTGTCATCAAATAAAGCATTTAACATAGGCCCGCGACCTGGGAAAAAGAAACTTCAAAGTTAGTCATATAATTGTCTTGAAAAAATGAACGAAAATAACTTACGTTCATCCAGGCCATGAAACACAGGCTCCAAAAAATGAGATGGCCATATGTGGCTCATCCCCGCCCACACAAGGGCTTCCTCCGGCAACGCCCGCATTGGAGTTGGATTGGTAGTCAAAATGCGGAACCATTCTTGTCCCTCATGAGAGGCAGGGCTAACATCAAGAAGTGCCTCGTTCACTGAATGGCGTACCATGCAGCTCGGCACCACGTCCTCGGAAATCCAGAAGAACTTGTTCTTCCAGTTCGGAGAACCGCCTTCGACTTCTTGACTGATTCGCCTACCCGATACAGCTTGGCAGGTGAACCACCCGTTTCGGTTGACCATCCGATAAAAAAACAACAAATCGGTCAAGACGTGGTACCGGATCGTGAGCCATACACACGAATTCGAAATGACGAATTCGCGCTATAGCACGAGGATGCAATTGAGACAAATGGACCCCAAAAGCACCCAATATCCTCATAAAAAACTTTGTCACAGGAAAACGGAAATTCCCATGAACAAAGAAATCAGAATACACAGCCATTTTCCCAGGAGGTGGAAAACTGGCTATAGAACCAGCAGAGGGGAATTCCGGCCCCCATTCCTGTGGAATACCATACGTCTCAAGGAGTTTCTGATACTCAGTTTGGTCCCAATGGACCTCTATCTCGTCGATTTCAGACTGTGTGTTAGTCATTATAACGAAGGTCGATCAAGCACTAGGTAATTTTAAGAAAAATCGAGTGAATAATCGACGTTTTTGTAACAAGAATGCAAGATAATGTTCAGAGATCAAAGGCGATAAAACTTCAAAAAGAAGTTAACTCCCTCTATTTATACTCACCGCAATTAATGCGATGGGATGCGAACAGTGGAAAGAGAAAAACCCGCCCTGTAAAAAATTGCCACATCACGCGGGAATTTCGAAAAAGAGAAAAAGGCGAACAGTCGGGTACAGTGACAGCCGGCATAAACGTCACATCTTCTGACACACGCGCCTGCGAGTGGTTAACTTGTCCTTTTTTCGTAATTATCCACAACAACAAAAGATATTTCTCAACAACTCGCAAAACTAAAAATCCCCAAATACACATTAAGTCCAGAATTTCACACGCATAAAATATTTCACACGGAAGAAACACTGGACTGGGGGACTTATAGAGGTAGGGTACTAAAAAGACCCAAATACCCTTAAGTAACACTCGAGAGTCAACCAAGAGCACGTCACAAGTCACCCGCGGGACATTTGAACCATCCACATAAATCATCTGAGGAAGAAACACCCTTATGGCACATGCGGAAACATCCTGGCACCCTCAAAAGTCATCCGCAAGAAAGAATACTCTTCCACATAAATGACCACGAGGTAATGCTTTATGACAGTTGTCAACAACCAATTACCTTCTAGAAGATTTATCAAGATGCTTTCTTGAGCAATACGTGATCCCTTGGCTAATCAACTAATAACACCTGGCAAGGTCGTTATAACCATGCACATGGCCAATATTACCCCATCAACCAATATTAGATAGACGCGTGTCCAAGTTGTTATACATGCACATGCAACGTATAGGCTGAACCTATCATATGAGAGCACGTGTCCAGGCGGTTATGAGAGCATCTTCTAAAGGGACAGCTGGTCCAATCTCTTCCCCACACCCTTCGGCTATAAATACCCTCTCAATCATCATGAGGTATTCATTCACTCCCACTGTACTCTCTCAATTTACTTAAATACTTTATCTCCATCAGAATTGTACTTATTCTCACGCCGGAGGGTGGTTACGGGAAGACCCTCCCTCTTGTCCTTCCCATAACGAGCTCACGGTGTCTGTTTTGCAGGTTCACGTCATTGGACTTTAGGAATTGCGTTCATATCGTATTGGCAGTTAACCATACCCTACCCTGTGGACTCATTGGATCAAAGACCCGTCAAGGAAAGTAGATCCGTGTTTCTTCAACGCCCATTTTTAATGGTTTTCACTAAAAGAAGAAAATCAAGAAAAGAAATAAATAATTTATAAAAAGCATGTAAAGAAACACAGGAGGGCTAGTATTATAATTATAATCACACTGCGTTAAAAATTAGCTTTCGTCACATCAAAAAACTATAGCAGTAAGTCTTTGGTAAATGAATTTTTTTTAGCTAAGTGTAATCAAAGGTCATGTCGTTGTAGGTATCATACCAACACACACATTTTAGTACCCGTAGCAACTCAAAAGTGTGGCTATTGGTCCAATATTTTTTGCTTGAATTATTCATTTTGTTCCCGTAAGTGCAGCTAAAGGGTATCAACGACTACATCTATTAAATGTGACCGTTTGTGTTATATGGTCACAAAAAAATATGTTTTGGTCAAATCCATTTAATAAATAGGAATCAAGCATAATACATGTGACCAGTGGCGAAGCTTGGACTAAGACACCGGGAGGGGGGGGGATTCATAATATATACAAAATTTCACAAACGAAATTGGCCGGGCTCAAATTTTCGGCCAAAAAGAGCTAAGTTTACATTACATATAGAAAATTTCGGTCGAAAACGGCTAAATTTTACACTACCTATAAGACATTTTGACCGAAAACGACTAAATTTTACACTAAGTATAAGAAATTTAAGCCGAAAATGGCTAAATTTTACACTACGTATAAGAAAGTTTGGTCGAAAACGGTTAAATTTTACACTACGTATAAGAAATTTCGGCCGAAAGCGGCTAAATTATACACTACGTATAAGAAAGTTTGGTCGAAAACGGCTAAATTTTACAATACGAATAAAAAATTTGGGCCGAAAACGGCTAAAATTTACACTACGTATAAAAAATTCCGGACGAAAACAAGTAAATTTACACTACTGCGTAAAAAAACAGAGGAGGGGGGGGCACCCCTGGCCCTAAGCAATCTTCGCCAGTGCATGTGACTAATGGATACTAACAACCACATGAACACATTGAAAGTGTGGTCGTTTGTGTTATATGGTCATAAAAAAACTATGTTTTGGTCACATCCATTTAGAAAAATTGTGGCTAAAGGCACGTTGTAATAAAGCATAACATATGTAACATATGTGACTAAGTGTAGCAAGGGCCGCATAAAAGCAAATATTCATGAATCCTTTTTGCAAACATAATACATGCCTCTTGGATATTTGTTTTTTTCTTGTTTCAAACGAGATTGCCTATATGGCGTAGCTTAACCTTCGTGTTTTTCTGTTTTTCGTGCTTTTCTAAAAATATTCAGCTGATGAGCTTATGAATAATAATCACTTGTCAAATAAAAGAAATTATGAAATACTTGTCAATTCTATGAACAAAGTGTGAGATACATTAGCATTAGTTGTCTTAACATAATTGACCTACAATTCAATTAAATTGGTTATGAAATTACGATCACAGCCACATGAAAATTTATTAAGAAAATAATGAGACTATAAAACTCTAACCGCAATTTTGGCACTACTATTGTGGTTAGTTCCAACAAAATTCACAACATAATTTACCTACAAAATTGTTGTATAAAAAGTATAGTATATTAAATAGGTTGCTACATAACTGTATGTGTCATGGTCATTGCTAGTTAATGGGAGAGAAATGTTAGTTTTTAAAACTAACGGATATGTTCATCAAAACACATAAGACATCTCAATGATTTTTATGATAAACAACTGGCATGTGAAACAACTGTTGCATTTTAGGACATGTGTTGTACATTGATCAGTTGATTTAAACTGTTCATGTGAGAAAGAGAGAGATGCGAGTGAGGGTGGGGAAGAGAGAGATAGATAGAAACAAGAAAAGAAAGAGATGCGAGAGAGAGATGGAGAGAGAAAGAGAGAGAGGGAAAGAGAGCGATATAAGGCCTTGGTCTCGGTGCCCTACATTATTGTTGGATTTACTCATAAACACAGTTTTAAATATCAGAGTGAAATAAAATTTTCATAAAAACATTAAACTTCAACCATATATTACATCATTATCCAAATCTCATCATAACAATCAAACACTTGTCTTATAACATAATATAAAACATCACATTATAACATCATAACATTCTTCTCAAGATGTCAGCTTCTTTAGTCCAATGTCATGTGTCCCCATTAAGTAAGCTGTTTTAACCTATTTGCCTTTATGCGTACTAAAATTTAGCTACGCTAAATGAGTTCTAGTTAATTAGAGAACATACATTACATACGCTTACTTAAATACACACATAAGAAGATACGCATTATATACTAAACATGTTTAACTTCCTTTCATTCATACATTCATAGTTTTTATTCTATCATTCTTTTAACTGACTTTCATTAATTAGTACATACACAATCATTATATGTTTTAAAGATCCTTTCGCCCTATAACCTTCGCATATATTATTAGGGTCTGCAACCCTTTAACCATTTAACTATACAAACAGTACATTCATTACCATACAACCATGTATGAATTTACTTATACATATATATATATATATATATATATATATACACATACATACACACACACAGACATATACATACACTCTCAACCCTTTCTATATAATTCAATTAACACTCTTAAAACTGTCATGTAGTATACATTTACCACTTAAGGTAGGTGTATTAACTAAGCACTTAGGAGTATGCACACAGCCCCGAAAAACATAACATAAAAAGTGGGGCTAGAAACTCCCATGGATCCTGTTTCTCTCGGAGTTAACTGTAACACCCATCCTTAGTTGTGCCCGGCTAATTGTGTAACAATTATAAATATCAATTGATGATGTGTGTATAATGAATGCTTTTGCTATGGGGCTCACAACTAAGCTTTAAATTTAAAACGAAACTCCTAATTACTCCACACACAACCGGCAAGTGTATTGATCAAAAGTAATATAGACCTATGAAGTCCGAATATCGAACACAAGGACACGTGAGAACACCTATGATCACTAAACCCTAGACAAGACATTCCTAAGAATAATATTTTTAATTGATTTTTAATAAATTAAACTACTTGACCTACATTACTTTAACTAAATTAATTACCTTAACTTATATGGATTGATGGAATTGACAGACAAAACTTTCCTAACTTAGAAACTTAATGGAGAAAACGTCTACCTAGGTAAGAATCAAATCGGAAACGAATGCTAAAGTATTCAAATGTTGACTTTTCCTCTCGGACTCACCGACACACGACCCTAATGGAAATGAATACTACGCAACTTAGACCAACTTAACTCTCGCGCAATCCTAATCCTAACAAGCAAAAGCTATGAGATGACTTTACATCCTATCACCTCTCGATCTTTAAAAAGTGCTTACTCTCTTAATTAAATCAATGAACAATCTCAACAAAACCCTACGGTTGTTCTTACCACAAACAAACTCTAAACACAAAATAAAGACTTGAACATGAAACTATCAATCAAAACCAATTCAATTAATCGAAGAACGAGGTTATGAGATGATATCGAATATATGGCAGCCACTAAACACAACCTAATTCATCATTAAACCAAACTCTCAATAGAAATTCAAGTCATTTTAATCAAATAATCCATTTAACTCATCAAAACCAAACAATAATCATCTAACCTAGGTAGAACAAAGAAGTTTAGTCAATCATAAGATTTTGGGACAACAACAAATACTTATTATAACCATCATAAAACTCAACCAATTCATAATCAAATTCATTTAACAATCAATATTAATCAAGCACAACTCAATCCTCAATTCAAGTGCAAAACAATTCACTTTCAAGATCAAAAACAATATAATTATGAAACATAAAACAAACCAAAGTGTATAGAGATGCAATTTGAAGTTTATGGCTGCTCTAAGCTGTGAAAAACACATATAAAAACACTCAAAACCTTGATGTACAACTTCTTTTTTTTTCTTGTTTTTTTTTTTTTTTTTGCTATTCGATCAGAAATTACCAAGGGGTTTTGGTTTTAGTTTTTTTATATTTTGATTGTGTTGAGAGCTCGCTAACTTTTCACCACAAATTGTTTGTGTATAAAATACTTCCTTTGATTTGTTCCCTGTTGGCCGACCAAATACTCACCACAAGTTAGGCATTAAATTTTTTTTTCTTTTCTTTGTTATTGGTCGATCGGAACAAGTGGGAGATTAGGGTTTTATTTTTTTTGTGTTTTTGTATATAATATCCATGTAAGGGTTTACACTAATGGGCTTTTGGGTCGGGCTTTAACTTGGTTCTTCAAACATTGATCATAAAGGCCTTTTAAGTCTTCCAAAAAGCCGGTCCTTTTTCTCTTTTAAAACCCGCAACCTACGAAAGATATAAACTTTGTAAGTTCATGTTAAAACAAGCCAAAAACCATTATTTATTATATAATTAAGCAATAAAAAGATGATAAAAAGGTGCATAAAAACAAGTGTGTTTTACAACACATAAAGCATCCCCACACTTAAGACTTTTTCGTCCCTGAAAAAGAAATCTACACAGGTTGATAACCAAGTGAAAACAACAAACTCCCGGATTATTTAACATTATTAAAACAATACAAACAACTCGACATATTGACCGCAATTGCCGGTATATTTGTCCACTTTAAACCCAGCCACCAACCAATCAAGCCCCCAATTGCATTAAGCGTTTTAAGTTCAAAAGCTACGGCTACACCTACCCCATCTCAGACAAAGAGAGCTAGAAAAAATATAGTCGAAGCAGACTGGTTCGACAAATCACCATAAGTCAAGGACTCGTTGATGGTACTAAATAGATGCACTCGGTGAAATATGACAGATGAATGGTCATGTGGAGGCCATACGAGCTATTCCTAAATATTATTGGACTTTGTCCTCTAAACCCCTAATTTGATATTTATTTACTAAGAACCTCGAGCCCCAATAGTGATAACCTCAGAGTCACTATCCCTTTAGCAACGCGTAGACTCTCAGCCCTATTTAGTATGTGCAGCTTTGGTCTCTTTTACTATTTTTGGATGTTTTTTTGCATCTTTTGTTCGTACTTTCTTTTCTTTTTCATAATTTTGCAATATTTTATTTTTGAAAAAATATAACTATTTTCTAAGCTTGTAAAAAGATGGAAATTGTGGTGGTGAGCTGGTTTGAGTGCATCTAAGTCTTACCATTTTAAAGTTTTTAAATTATGGTAATCCTCCCTAAGCATCGAAATTCGGTTTCACCGCTTTTCAAATTATTAGATAAATAAAATTTGCCAAAGAGGACAATCAAAGCTAGTTGGGCCTACCGACACATCCCAAATCAGATATGCAAACCATCTCTTCTTTTATTATTATTATATTTTTTTACAAAAGTTCCAAGAGTTCGTTAGCACAATGGTAATAATATCCTTTCCTGCTTAACGTAGAAGAAAAACAAATTTCAAGGGACATTTTTTCCGTTAAAACTTTTTTTTTCAAATTCAGTCACCCCAGTCATTTTCAATTTTAGGGTCAATGGCTATCCCGCGTGTCTACAGGTAGATAACGGGACCAAACATATAAAAGTATATGCCCATTGAACTTAAGTAGCCGACATAATTTTCAGCGAAAGAACAAAACACACAACAGTCACCCTAGTCACTTTCAGTTTTCAGCTAAATGGCTAGAACGTATGTCTACAAGTAGATAACAGGACCAAACATATACAAGTATTTGTCCCTCAAACTTAAGTAACCGACATATTTTTTAGGTAAAGAGTGCAAAAATGTTATTATTAAAATTTTTTTGTTTTTAAATATATTTTTTTCTACAAGTAAAATAAACTCTCATCCCCACATTTAGAACGAAATCTTCCTAGATGAGAACAATGAAAAGAAATAAATTTTCGAGAATAAAACAAAGAACGGGTTACTCCCCTGATTTATATGCAGAATCTTCACCAGCTGTGTATCAATCGAACGACTGTATAGCATTTCATTCGTGTTGGTGCATGATGTCAGTAGTTCAGTATATAGTGTCTGTAATCGAGTTAGTTGGATTAGTATTTTGTAATAAGCGAAGTTAGCTCACAAGTTCGCTGATATAGGCGAACTTGTAGAGTAAGCGAAGTTAGTGACAACTTCGCCTAAACATGCTAGGCGAAGTTGTCATGTTTATAAGCTGCTAGGTTACGGATAGAGGATATAATTAATCTGATAGAGTTGTAACGAGTTATTCAGTTTGTGTAATCGGTGATTGATATCACGTGTTTCCAGTTGCAATACAACGTGTCTTTGTTTATTGTAACGTGTGTTTGATCGTGTTAACGTGTGTCGTCTTCTACGCTCGTATCGTCTTACGTAGGGATTCCGCACCTACGTAGAACGAGATATTCCGTGTAGATCCGGCTGGGAACCTACAATTGGTATCAGAGCTTTTGCTCGTGATTGTGTGGTTCGGGATTATCACGCGGGTGTAGAAATCGTTCCGTTCGACTATTCGCGGGACGTGTTTACCGAATTTTTGTGTCCTACTCACCTCCCACCATCATAAACAACCCATTACACCTTCGCATACCTCGCAAAACGTAAAAATCAAACCTGCAAAATCAGCGTATTCATCAGGCGAAGTTGCCGCTACTGTTTGTAGGGTTTAGGCGAAGATATAAGGTTAAGCGAAGTTATCCACAACTTCGCCTGGCTCACAAGTTCGCTTATCTCAAGCGAAGTTATCTACAACTTCGCCTATTCAGGAGAATTTAAAAAGGGAGCGAAGTTAAGAATTCAAGCGAAGTTAAGACTTAAGCGAAGTTATCCACAACTTCGCCTACAGTTCTGTTAAAAAATTAAAATTTTTTTTCGGGTTTCTGTGTGTCTTCGTTTCGTAAAAGATGACTTCAATAAATAATACGGAACTGGTGAAAATGGAAGTGGAAGCGGGTTCAGCTACTAAGGCACCGAAGATGCTTAAGGGAACCGATTTCGTGGCGTGGAAGGATCGGTTTGAACAATATGTCAAATACCAAGATGCTAAGATGTGGGTATGCATTCAAGATGGATACATTCCACCAACTGCTGAGTATGAGGGTCGTGATCTGATTAAGAAATACAACAAGATGGAAGAAGAAGAAAAGAAAATGTATGAGGCTGAAAGCAAAGCTCATGCAGCGATAACAATGGCTCTTCCACAAGAGATTCTTCACACCTTCAGGAAGTATAAAACTGCTAGAGAACTTTGGGAAGCGCTTGAAAATCGATTTAAGGGTAATGTGGGGATTCGTGCATCAAAGATTAAACTACTTAAAACCCAATTCTCGGTGTTCAAGTACTTGAAGAATGAATCACTTGATGATATCATCTCGAGATATTATCATCTGATGACCGAACTCAGAAATTATTCCATTGCTTACAAAGAAGATGAGATCGTGGAAAAGCTTCTTGATGCTCTCCCACCGAAATGGGAGATGTACACTGTCTTGATGAGAGAAGACAAAGAGTTTGCCGACTATGACTTGGAAACAGCAGTCAACAAACTAAGAACTTTTGAACTTAACATGGTTCGTAAAGAGACACCAACTGATCAGGTTCAGGATCCAGGTATGTATGGTGCAAAGGTTAATTCAAGTTCAAGTTCGAAGTCTGAATCGTCTGCTTACTACTCAAAGGGAGACTCGGGCGGTAACTCAACACATGAAGGTCATGTATCTCTCAACATGAATGGTGATGTGTGTTTTGTAGCTGGTGGATCAAATGCTTCTAAACCTCAAGCAACCAAGGGTAGTTTTTCCTCAAGTGTTCCTAACAACAACTACTCTAAGATGCCAATGAGTGTTGAATCTGCTGAACAGTAGTTTGCTCTCTATGCATCTTTCATTGCTTCGTATGAAAATTACATTCAAGGTAAGATTGTTGATCCTGCAACTTTGGACGAAGACTATGATCAGATCGATGCTGATGATCTGGAAGAGATGGATCTGCAGTGGCAGATGGCGATGATTGTGAGAAGAGTTAAGAGGTTTATGAAGAAGACAGGTAGAAAGTTTGTTGGTGAAAGACCAGGTTTTGATAAGTCAAAGGTGCGGTGTTATAACTGTCAACAAAATGGACACTTTGCAAAGGAGTGCACAAATGAACGTGTAGAACGCAGTCAGAACAGGTCTACACAACAGAGTGGTGGAAGTAGTGAGAATAGGGCTATGATATCCAGACAAGATGGGGAGTACAACTGGAATCTGCATGTTGAGGAAGTGTTCGAACAGGCCAATTTAGCGAACATCGAAACTGCAGGAAGTGAGAAAGTAACTGGAGAAAATGAAGCTTACATGGCAGAAGTGACAGACCAGCTCTCTGAGGTAAGTACCAAACTCCCTTGTACGAAATGTGAAAATCTGTCTGAACAATTGACAACTATAACTGATCAGTTTGTTAGTTTGGATGCTCAATTTAAAACATTAAAAGAAGATCATCATTTCACTAAAGCTAGAGAAAACAGTTATAAGGTAAAAATAAAAGCTAGTGAGAAAGATATTAGAAGTCTTAAAGCCAGTCTAACTGAGAAAATACAAGTAATTGATCTTAGCTATGAAGTGTTAGAAGAGAAAACCAAACTAATAGCTGAAAGGGATAAACAGATAGCTGATCACCAGGTGAAAGTGGTGGAACTAAACAGGAAACTTGAGCAATTTAGAAATTCCTCCGCTATACTTGATCACCTCGTTAGTGATCAAGGTTCCCTAGTTAAAAGGGGAGGAATTGGATATCATGAAGTTCCACCATCTTACAATCATAACTATACTTATGATCCTAGTAATCAGAAATCTGTTGATGTTGATTTTGGTCAGACAGTTCCGGTTAAGGTTACTATTAAAGAACAAGAAGTTAGTAAAGGCGAAACGAGTAAGCCTGTTTCTAATGTTAAGATTTCTGTTCCTAGTCCTGTCTCATCAAACTCGGACAAGTCATCCGAGTCGAGAGAGACAAAAGAAGAGGCAGTGTTACCAAAAAGTGGAGAGAAACATAAATCAAATGAAAAGAATTCTCCACTAAACCCGTATGTCCCACCATATGTGAGACAAACGGGCAGTAATGCAGCCTCAACATCTAAAACAACTATTGAAAAGAAAGTTGAACACAGGAGTTGTTTCAGATGTAATCAATTAGGACACCTAATTGCTGATTGCCCTCTGAAGCAGAGATTCAGAGGTATGAGGTCTTCAAAAACTGAGAATAGAACTAACGGTAATCACTATAATGGTAAAAATGAAAACTCATCAAAGTTCAGACATTGGACTAATCCAGGTTTTCAAAGAAAACGATCTCAGTTTTTCACTGCTAACAACCAAATCATGAATAATAATTCATTTAATTCACGAAGGTTTGGATGGCCTCATAGTCAATTTACAAGAAGGTATCCTTTTAGGACTTTCAGAAATCATACTGATACTAACTTTGGACAGCCAAAGTACGGGATGTATCGACCCAAAACCAATAGGTCTTGGGTCCCCAGATTTTAATCCTCTGCTTTAATCCTGCAGGAACAGTTGAACAGGGCTGCAAACAATCTATGGGTTGTGGATAGCGGCTGTTCCCGGCACATGACGGGTAACAAGAATTTGTTACACGAATGGAAACCTGTTCAGGGAGGAAGAGTGAGTTTTGCTGGAGAGAGCGATGGAAGGATTACTGGAATTGGGAGGGTGACAAATGGTAAAATGACGTTAGAGAAAGTGAATTTCGTTGAAGAACTGAAGCATAATCTGCTGAGTGTATCGCAGATCTGTGACAAAGTGTCACACCCCGACTAGGTAGTTGCGGAAGCGTAATACGGAAATGTAACAGATAATACTGGTATCAACAACATTGTTTATAAAGAAATTCATAAACTAATTTACATCATAATACATGGGTTGGTACTAAGTTTACAAACTAGATGAGAAAAACACATAACCGGTTTACGAGCTTCTTATACAGTATTATATCAGCGTCTATTCATAGCTATTCAACTTTCTTCCTAACACCAAGCATGTAAGCAAATCATTCCACTTTTGCTTTACCTGAAAAGCATGTTAAAACGGGTCAACTACGTCTAGTTGGTGAGTTTCAAGTTTCACGAGTATCAATGAAATCAGTTCACGAGTTTGTAAAGTTTACAGTGTGAATGTATGTATGTCTGTGTATGATGCATTATACTAAGCCACAAGTGAAACCGAAACGAGCTATACTGCATGGCCTCTCCTGCCCATGCACTCCTGTTGGCATTTAACAGCCAATTTGCCCCATGTATGTACTATGTCTAACACCACATAGCAGTATGTAAATATATAATGACAATGTGCAACTGGTTTTTACATATGTTCCGGCTTACCCCACCGGCTCTGTCACAGTTGGGTTTGTCAAACCGATAGTACTATCCACACGCCACCGGCACGAAGTTAATCACTTGTGTTTGTGGGGACTTGTCAAGTGTTAGTACTTAGATAATCCACATCATCACACGTTTTCAAGTATAACAGTTTATGTAAACATGCTTTTCACCCCAAAAGTTCGTAACACAGTTTAGAAAGTGGGGGTCGTGAAACTCACCTTATCGTAGTTCGCACAGAAATCACGTATCAAATAGTCAGATGTCTCGTTTATAGCCTGATTCCTATAAATGGTATCGTATTGTTATTACTAGTACAGTGTTTAAGCTAAGTCGGGCTGCATAGATAATCTGGGTATAGCTGTTAGGCCCAGAACATGATCATAGTCTTAGATTGTGACGTTGTGTACTATGAAATGTTTAAAACTGGATTTGGCTCAGTTTTTATTAATATCATTCAAAAATATGATATTTGGCCACTTTTGAGATTTTGACATACCAGTCAGTCCGTTAAACACAAAACTGCCGGTTTCGTTAAAACAATTATAATTTAAATCTTTGATTAATCATAACTAAATATGTACTTATATATAAATTATGTAAATTTTTGTAAAAATACATTAAGACATGGAGAATTTTATAAAAATATTTTCAGAAATTTTATGATTATTTATTTATTTATAAAAATTCATTTTATAGGTTATAATCGTGTAATAAATGGCCCGTTTATATCAAACGACCTCCGAAAAATCCCATAATTTTTACCAATGGCCTCAATGTCATTACATAGCCCCTGCAAAATTTCCAGAACCTAACTCTTTTGAAAAAATGCCTTTTTGTGCGTTTTTCGGCTGTTAAAATTCGGTTAAGCCATGATCGCACAAACCATACTTAGACATTCCCAATGATTCCCAAACATTACCAGTGATCTTACAATCACATATTAAACTCCAAAACCAAGTTTCATAATTTTTCAATATGTTTAGCTATTTTTCCCAAATAAACGCTCATAAACGAGAATAAATTCACCAAATATTCTCCGTTTATCGAAAAATTACCAAATTTGAACAGGGACTCATTTATATGATCCCTAATGTCCCTGCAAATTTGCACAAGCTAAAAACAAGCACGTCACAACCTAATACTAAACAGCCCCTAAACGAGTATTACGGGTTTACCTTGTCGGTTTTCGATGAATTTTGCTAGCTTAAACGACTCTCCGGGTCTCGGGTTGCAAACTCAGTATATCTACATATCATATAACATCAAACCAAGCATAAATCATCCATGTAACAGCCTTGAAAATTAGGGTTTCGGTTTTGGATTCAAACCGAACTTTCTAACCCTAAAAACGTTGTATTCATGTTCTAATCCGCGTTTTTGACCAAAAAAGTATATGTTCCTGGTTTGTAAACATGTTTAACATCAAAACATAATTTTACTTGATTTTTAGGGTTTTTGGATGGTTAAACATGTTTAAAACTAATTAAAACATGTTTATATGTTAATCATATGCATCAAACTTTGTTAAAACTTGATAGAATTGGATCTTACCTTAGGGTTTGAAAGTAAGTTGAGAGAACAGAGGTTTTGAGCTGCTGGACTTGAAAATGTGTTGTATGTTAAAATGAATAACAAAGCTTATGGAGTAAGCTTTATAAAAGAAAAAAAAAACATGTGGGGGGAATAAGGGGCTGGCGATCGGAACTGTCTAGGGGCCCTTAATGGGCTGTTTTGGCCCATTAAATTATACATACAAGCCCAAAAATGAAAAGCCCACTTCAAGTTTAGTTCGGGTTCGGTTTTTCGCAAGAAAATTAATTCGGGTGTGAGAAATAGCGTGAAAACGAGTGTTTTTCAGCTTATTTTTGTAAAATAAGAAAAACGTACTGACTCGTTGTAAAATTCCAAAATATTTTCACGGATTGCTTAGAACATGTCATATAAGTGTTTTATAAATCTTTTTCGGCTTAACGGATGCTGCAATGCTTGTTTTGATATTAACGATTGCGTTTAAGCTTATAGCGTATCGATAAACGAAACCTTTTTCGTTTAAAGAGTTTTAAACGTACCGGGGCCTAAATATCAATATGTTAGCCTCTATATCCTTTTTCATACCTGGCCACCAGTAAAATTCTTTGACATCCTTATACATCTTATCAGTACCTGGATGAATAGAATATTTGGATTTGTGTGCTTCATCAAGTATCAGCTTTCGGAGTTTATGAAGTGTTGGAATCCAGACCCGGTTTTTGTAATAATATACTTCATCAATTTTCTTCTCAAAATTCCTTTCATTTCCATGTAGTTCTTCTTTTTCTAGCTGATCTGCCTTCAAGCCCTCATCTTGTGCAACGCGAACTTGTTCGGTTAGGCTACTTTGAACAATCATTCCGAGTGCTCGTACCCTTAATGGTCTGATCCTGTCTTTTCGGCTTAAAGCATCAGCTACTACGTTAGCCTTACCCGGATGGTATTTAATCTCACAATCATAATCATTTAACAGTTCTACCCATCTCCTTTGTCTCATGTTTAGCTCTTTCTGATCGAATATGTGTTGTAAGCTTTTGTGATCAGTATAGATGGTACATTTAGCGCCATACAAGTAATGTCTCCAAATCTTTAATGCAAAGATAACTGCTCCCAATTCCAAATCATGGGTCGTATAATTCTTTTCATGCACTTTTAATTGTCGGGAAGCATATGCTATTACTTTCTTTCTTTGCATCAGTACGCATCCTAAACCTTTACGAGATGCGTCACAATATACCACCAATTCATCAGTTCCATCTGGAAGGCTTAATATTGGAGCCTCACATAACTTCTGTTTTAACGTTTGAAAGGCCATTTCTTGTTCTTCTCCCCATTCATATACTCGATCTTTTTGAGTTAGGAGGGTTAGAGGTTGTGCAATACTTGAAAAGTTTTCAATAAATCTTCTATAATACCCGGCTAGTCCTAAGAATTGACGAATTTCTCTTGGTGACTTAGGCACTTGCCAATTCTTAATGGCCTCAATTTTACTTGGGTCTACTTGGATCCCTTGATGGTTCACAATGTGTCCCAAAAACTGTACTTCTTGCAGCCAAAACTCACATTTGGACAACTTTGCGTATAACTTCTCTTGCCTCAATAATTTTAAGATTTCCCGCAAATGTTGTTCGTGTTCCTCCTTACTTCTCGAATATATCAAAATGTCATCGATAAACACTATAACGAACTTGTCAAGGTAAGGTTTGCAAACTCGGTTCATGAGGTCCATAAACACTGCAGGTGCATTTGTCAACCCAAACGGCATAACCAAAAATTCATAGTGACCATACCGGGTTCGGAAGGCTGTTTTTGGTACGTCTTCTTCCTGAATTCTCACTTGATGATAACCAGATCTAAGATCAATTTTTGAAAAATACTTCGCACCTTGGAGCTGATCAAACAAGTCATCAATTCGAGGTAAGGGGTATCTATTCTTTATAGTCACTTTATTCAATTCCCGATAATCAATACACATTCGAAAACTCCCATCTTTCTTCTTTACAAACAACACTGGTGCTCCCCACGGTGAGTAACTAGGGCGAATAAAACCCCTGTCCAGTAATTCTTGTAACTGGTTGGACAGTTCTTGCATTTCAGAAGGCGCAAGTCTATAAGGTGCCTTAGCAATGGGTGCTGCTCCCGGTATCAAGTCAATACGGAATTCAACTTGTCGGGTCGGTGGTAAACCAGGCAACTCATCGGGGAATACATCTGAATACTCGTGTACCACTGGGATGTCTTCTATTCGTTTTTCCTCGGGTTCCTTAACTGTTACACTCGCCAAGTATAACGTACAACCTTGGCGTAAATATCTCAATGCCTTAAGTTGAGATATGAGAGGCAGTACCGTACCAGATTTCTCACCTTGAACAATCATAGCTTCATCATTCGAAAGAGGTATTCTAACGGTCTTATCCTTACAGACAATTTCAGCTTTATACTTAGATAGCCAGTCCATACCGACTATAATATCGAAACTTCCCAGTTCCACTGGAAGTAAATCAATAAGGAATGGGTAGTCGTTTAAGATAAGAGAACAGTCTCGGACTATTCGGTTAACAAGTATAGGCTTACCGTTAGCGAGTTCTATAGTATATGGTTTTGTTAGTTCACTAACCGGCATATTTTCTAAAGGTAAGAAGTTAACAGATATGAAACTTCTATCGGCACCCGTATCAAACAAAACTGAAGCATACTGACCCGAAACTAAGAATGTACCTGTCACCACATTAGGATCATGACGCGCTTCACCCGGTCCTAATACAAACGCGCGTCCCTTAGCTGCATTGGAGGTTGATGCTTGTGCTTGGTTCTGCCTTCTCACTGCACCCGGGTTCAAATTGGGGCAGTATCTCCGAAAGTGTTCCGTACTGCCACATTCATAGCAGGCACGGAGGTTCGTGGTAGGTGGGGTTTGTTGGTTGAGTTGTGGGCGGGTTGGTTGAGGTCGAGGGAGTTGAGTTGATTGCGGTGGACGGTTAACAGTGCTGGTGGGGGTTCTACAGTTGGGGGCATAGTGTCCCGTTCTTCCACACTTTTGACAGATTATCGGTTTGCAATCACCCACATGATGAAAGTTACATCTTCTGCACTTCGGTAACGTCCCTTTATAGGTCTCTTGTTTTACATTAGAACTGGTCATGGCATAACTTCGGGTATTTGGACGAGTCCGCTTATTTTGAGGGTTTCCTTGTATTCTTGTCCCATAATTAGTTCGTTTTAAACTTGTTGTTTCACCTGGCATCCTTATCACTCCACTTCTCATCAGGTCAAAAGTAACGACACCCGTTTGAGATACATCACTTTCTAATGTCGGGTGGGCAACTGAATTCACTATACTTCTCACAGCAGGGGTCAGTCCCCAGATATAACGTTCAATTCGTTTCGCTTCCGGTGTAACTAACCACGGAACTAAGCGGGACAGTTCGTTAAAATGATTCGTGTATCCCACATGGTCTGCTCCTTTCATTTCCAGATTCCATAACTCGTGTTCCAACCTCTGAATCTCACTTTTAGGACAAAAATGCTCTAGCATGAGGGTTTTTAATTCAGTCCATGACATACGATTAATAGCATCTTGTCCCCTTATTTGGACTACCGTGTTCCACCACATCAGCGCTTGGTCTAGAAACATACTGGTAGCATATTTGACCACGCGGTTCGGTGGACACTCACTGATATTAATTACTGATTCGGTCTTTTCTATCCATTTGACCAGTCCGCTAGGTCCTTCAATACCCTTAAACTCAATCGGTTTACATGATGTAAATTGTTTGTATGAGTACTCCTGACGCGGGGGTTCTCGGTTATTATTATTGTTATTATCGGTATTGGTCTGAGTATTATCATTGTTAGTTGTGTTAGCAACCGGTACAGGGTTCGGGATATTATCAGGGTGCACAACAGGTTCTGGGTTCCCAGTGACATTCATAGTTGGGAGAGTGTTATTATTATTTATGACATTATCAGTATTCACCGGGGTAGTAACACCCGGGGCTACATTAGTGTCCGGCGGAGGTGTATTAACAGTGGCCGTGGTGGTGCTCGTAGGTTGATTAACAGTATTGTTAGCACGTATGCCTGCAGTGACTTGGGCTACAATTGTTGGTATCACTGCTTGTAGTTGACGAGCAATCATTGCGGCCACTTCCGCCTCAGACAAAGTGTTTGTTTTCTTCGGGGCCATTCTATAGAATAATCAATTATAATAATCAATATCGTTTCACTATGATCAACACAACTTTACAATATTTCAATTTCACAACACATAACTATGCCAAAGAAAACACGTTTGTATTAATTATAATCATTACTGTACATATGCATCCAAAATTAGCGCATAAGCTTAACCTGGTATAGGCCAGCGCTTGTATATGCGTATCAAAAGTTGTCACCAAGTGACATGTAGACTTAACCCGATAAGGGCCAGTGCTTGAGATAGTACTAAACCACAAACAACTCCCAAGTCAGCCCAACATGCTGTAACAAAATGCTGCTTGGGATATCAAAAGACTATATACATAAGATCAGACTACGATGTCCTGTCCATTCTTTGCGACATGGAACCACAACCAAACAACAGCAGCCACTAGGGCCGCATTAACCGCTAAACACGCCCCCAGTAGTATCATCGCTCGATCCTGACGCCCGTGGCTGTGAGCACTGGATCTCTGTACAATTCTGATTTCCTGCTGCATATACCTCATGTGATCATACATATCGTGTCTATGCCGATTTAGGCTATTTATCGTATGTGAGTGTTCTAAGAGCTGATCAGTTGCTAAACCAAACCATGCTGAATCAGAATGACGAGGTGGCTCGGGTACCGGGGCGGGTAAACCCCAAGTAGGAATAGGTATCTCTGTTACCCGGACACGCGATGTTTCTCCCCTATGGTACGTAGATCGAGGTGGGGAAAAGGTGTGCTCAGGTGGACGCACTGAAATGCGAGCAGTCTGACGGTTTCTAATGGTAGGTGGGGGTACTGGTGCATGCTGTACAGGTGGAGTAGGGGATCTGGGTGCTCTAACAGGTGAACGATAAGCACTAGTAGCTCCCTGTTCTACTACATTCCTAGGGGATTCCCTAGGGGGGTAGGTGTCACAACGATAACCCGATAAGTCGGGTTGGTCTGGGGGTACCTCGCGAGGAATTACCACGTTTGCACCTTCTTCTATCTCCTCTGGTTCCTCCTCAGTTTCTTCTTCCGGATCCTCCTCCTCCTCCTCAGGCCTTGCTGGTAGGGCATTAGGTACACGATCAGTAGATCTTGACATCTTCCTGCACAATGGTTAGTGATAAGAATAATATCCTTCTATATTAATCATAGTAAAATACATGTAGGTATTATATACATAAGCACAAATAATCATTTATATACACAAATATTTATTTATTATTATATTTTATACACATATGTTGCTGTTTTTACCTACTCGATTGTTTATCGACTTCCTCTCGAATTCCCTCGTACAAACAAGTCTTTTATTACGTTCCGGACCATAATAACCCACTTGTCCATTCGCGTTCATCACGAGAATCATTCGTGTATATTATTTAATATTATTTTATTCCCAGAGTTAATCGAGCCTACGGTTATCTTAGGGTATCCTAAGGGACATCCTAATTCTTTATAACCAATGGCTCTGATACCAACTTCTGTCACACCCCGACTACGTAGTTGCAGAAGCGTAATACGGAAATGTAACAGATAATACTGGTATCAACAACATTGTTTATAAAGAAATTCATAAACTAATTTACATCATAATACATGGGTTGGTACTAAGTTTACAAACTAGATGAGAAAAACACATAACCGGTTTACGAGCTTCTTATACAGTATTATATCAGCGTCTATTCATAGCTATTCAACTTTCTTCCTAACACCAAGCATGTAAGCAAATCATTCCACTTTTGCTTTACCTGAAAAGCATGTTAAAACGGGTCAACTACGTCAAGTTGGTGAGTTTCTAGTTTCACGAGTATCAATGAAATCAGTTCACGAGTTTGTAAAGTTTACAGTGTGAATGTATGTATGTCTGTGTATGATGCATTATACTAAGCCACAAGTGAAACCGAAACGAGCTATACTGCATGGCCTCTCCTGCCCATGCACTCCTGTTGGCATTTAACAGCCAATTTGCCCCATGTATGTACTATGTCTAACACCACATAGCAGTATGTAAATATATAATGACAATGTGCAACTGGTTTTTACATATGTTCCGGCTTACCCCACCGGCTCTGTCACAGTTGGGTTTGTCAAACCGATAGTACTATCCACACGCCACCGGCACGAAGTTAATCACTTGTGTTTGTGGGGACTTGTCAAGTGTTAGTACTTAGATAATCAACATCATCACACGTTTTCAAGTATAACAGTTTATGTAAACATGCTTTTCACCCCAAAAGTTCGTAACACAGTTTAGAAAGTGGGGGTCGTGAAACTCACCTTATCGTAGTTCGCACAGAAATCACGTATCAAATAGTCAGATGTCTCGTTTATAGCCTGATTCCTATAAACGGTATCGTATTGTTATTACTAGTACAGTGTTTAAGCTAAGTCGGGCTGCATAGATAATCTGGGTATAGCTGTTAGGCCCAGAACATGATCATAGTCTTAGATTGTGACGTTGTGTACTATGAAATGTTTAAAACTGGATTTGGCTCAGTTTCACCGTTTTCCGAGCCTAGCTCAGTTGATCGTTTATACGTTTCGGGATTAGGTAAGATCACATAAAACTTAAATAAATATATTGATTGATAAAATGATTTGATTTATGAAAGAATTTTAAAGTTTCGGTGTCTGGTTTGATTGCAGGGTTCGTTTCCGTTTTTACACGGTTTTGATTATACAAAACGCGCACAATTCACCCGAATTGTCCGGAGTTTTCGTAAAAAGTTCGTTTTTATTAATATCATTCAAAAATATGATATTTGGCCACTTTTGAGATTTTGACATACCAGTCAGTCCGTTAAACACAAAACTGCCGGTTTCGTTAAAACAATTATAATTTAAATCTTTGATTAATCATAACTAAATATGTACTTATATATAAATTATGTAAATTTTTGTAAAAATACATTAAGACATGGAGAATTTTATAAAAATATTTTCAGAAATTTTATGATTATTTATTTATTTATAAAAATTCATTTTATAGGTTATAATCGTGTAATAAATGGCCCGTTTATATCAAACGACCTCCGAAAAATCCCATAATTTTTACCAATGGCCTCAATGTCATTACATAGCCCCTGCAAAATTTCCAGAACCTAACTCTTTTGAAAAAATGCCTTTTTGTGCGTTTTTCGGCTGTTAAAATTCGGTTAAGCCATGATCGCACAAACCATACTTAGACATTCCCAATGATTCCCAAACTTTACCAGTGATCTTACAATCACATATTAAACTCCAAAACCAAGTTTCATAATTTTTCAATATGTTTAGCTATTTTTCCAAATAAACGCTCATAAACGAGAATAAATTCACCAAATATTCTCCGTTTATCGAAAAATTACCAAATTTGAACAGGGACTCATTTATATGATCCCTAATGTCCCTGCAAATTTTCACAAGAAAACAACAAGAACGTCATAACCTAATACTAAACAGCCCCTAAACGAGTATTACGGGTTTACCTTGTCGGTTTTGGATGAATTTTGCTAGCTTAAACGACTCTCTGGGTCTCGGGTTGCAAACTCAGTATATCTACATATCATATAACATCAAACCAAGCATAAATCATCCATGTAACAGCCTTGAAAATTAGGGTTTCGGTTTTGGATTCAAACCGAACTTTCTAACCGTAAAAACGTTGTATTCATGTTCTAATCCGCGTTTTTGACCAAAAAAGTATATGTTCCTGGTTTGTAAACATGTTTAACATCAAAACATAATTTTACTTGATTTTTAGGGTTTTTGGATGGTTAAACATGTTTAAAACTAATTAAAACATGTTTATATGTTAATCATATGCATCAAACTTTGTTAAAACTTGATAGAATTGGATCTTACCTTAGGGTTTGAAAGGAAGTTGAGAGAACAGAGGTTTTGAGCTGCTGGACTTGAAAATGTGTTGTATGTTAAAATGAATAACAAAGCTTATGGAGTAAGCTTTATAAAAAAAAAAAAAACATGTGGGGGGAATAAGGGGCTGGCGATCGGAACTGTCTAGGGGTCCTTAATGGGCTGTTTTGGCCCATTAAATTATACATACAAGCCCAAACATGAAAAGCCCACTTCAAGTTTAGTTCGGGTTCGGTTTTTCGCAAGAAAATTAATTCGGGTGTGAGAAATAGCGTGAAAACGAGTGTTTTTCAGCTTATTTTTGTAAAATAAGAAAAACGTACTGACTCGTTGTAAAATTCCAAAATATTTTCACGGATTGCTTAGAACATGTCATATAAGTGTTTTATAAATCTTTTTCGGCTTAACGGATGCTGCAATGCTTGTTTTGATATTAACTATTGCGTTTAAGCTTATAGCGTATCGATAAACGAAACCTTTTTCGTTTAAAGAGTTTTAAACGTACCGGGGCCTAAATATCAATATGTTAGCCTCTATAATATATATATAACTCGTATATGACCCCTCAGTATGTATACGGGTCATATTTTGTATCGGTCGGTTACTCGTTTAAGCACTACGAATTAACCGATTTATCGTTTACTTGTTACGTAAAGAATATAGTGTACCTCGTTTTGTCATGAATGTCACACAAAGATTACACTGTGCACTTTACCAAGAATGAAGCGATCTTACTGTATCCTGGTTTCAAGATACCAGAGGATTGGATAGTTATGAAGGCTCCAAGAGAAAAGAATACGTATATTATGGACATGAGGTCGACGGAGATGGCAACAGAAGAATCGTGTCTTATGTCAAAAGCAACTGAATCGGAGTCCGAATTATGGCATAGAAGAATGGGGCATATTCATCTTCGGAAAATGAACTACATTGTCAAGAATTGGCTGGTGCTGGGTGTTCCCTTGAAGAATTTCAACTTTGAAGACCAATGCTTATCGTGCAAAAAGGGAAAGCAACACAAGAAATCCCATCACACCAAGAAGGTTAATTCAATAGTCAGTACCCTAGACCTACTTCACATGGATCTCTTCGGTCCCGTGAATGTGAAAAGCCTAGGAGGAACATCATACTGCTTGGTGATAACTGATGATTTATCTCGATATTCTTGGGTATATTTCCTGAAGTCAAAGGATGAAACGGTTCAGATGGTAATAAATTTGATTACCAAGGTTGAGAATATTATGGGGAAAAGAGTTAAATACATCAGGAGTGACAATGGGACTGAGTTCAAGAACTATCAGATGGAGATCTTCTGCTTACAGAAAGGGATAAAACACCAGTACAGCGCTCCGTATACTCCGCAACAAAATGGAGTGGCTGAGAGGAAGAACAGAACGTTAATTGAAGGAGCCAGAACCATGCTGGCTGATTCGAAACTTCCTGTGGTGTTCTGGGCTGAAGCTGTTGCAACAGGTTGTTATATCCTTAATAGAGTTTTAACTGTTAAAAGACTGAATAAAACATGTTATGAACTTATGCATGGGAGAAAGCCCAACTTGAGTGGTCTCGAACCATTCGGGTCCCCGTGTTCGATATTAAAGACAAATTCTAAATTTGGTGAAATAGCCGACGAAGGTATTTTAGTCGGATATGTTGTTGGGACTCCCAACAGACGAGTCTTTAATACATCGACCAGCAAGGTTGAGGTGGTGTGTAACACTGATATCACAAGTTACAAATCACCAAAACCAAGCACGGGACCCGCTGGGGTTTTCGACTATGATAGGCTTTTTAAATCATTTAACATGCCTTACTTGGATTGTGCAGAAGTTGATGAGAGAATTGCTACGAAGATGCTTTACGATGAGGAAGACAATTTTGTGCAACGACCGCAGTATGATGAATGTCAGCCTTCCTCGTCAAATGCTGTCGATACCCCTGCTGCCTCTACTGAAGAGGAATTCTTCAATCCGTTTCACTCTCAACAACAATCACCCATTGATGAGCTACCTTCGAATCTGGAAGACAATCTGCAAGTCAGTTCGGTTCCAACTACGAGAGTTCACAAATATCACCCTTTGGAGAACGTGATAGGTGATCTGTCCGACGGTGTACAAACAAGACAAAGCTTGAATGAGCACACCTGTGTTTACACAAGCATTAAAGATACGAGCATAATCAACGAATGCTTGTACACCTGCTTCATCAGCCAGATTGAACCAAAGAACTATCAAATGGCTCTCAAGGACAGCTCGTAGGTCAAAGCCATGCAAGAAGAATTAGCCCAGTTTAAGAAGATGGAGGTATGGAACTTGGTTGCAAAACCGAAGGATGTGCATGCGATTGGCACCAAATGGGTTTTCAAATGCAAGAGAGATGAGAAAGGGATTATTATCAGGAACAAGGCGAGGTTGGTTGTAAAAGATTTTAATCAGCAAGAGGGGATCGATGACAATGAAGTGTTTGCTCCTGTGGCGAGATTGGAAGCGATTCGATTGTTTTTGGCATTTGCTGCACACAAGGAGATGAAGGTATTTCAGTTAGACGTGAAGAGTGCGTTCCTTAACGGTAAAGTCGATGAGGTTGTGTACGTTGAGCAACCTCCGGGTTTTCTTGACCCAGACTTTCCTGATCACGTGTACAAGCTAAGTAAAGCACTGTATGGGCTACATCAGGCCCCTTGTGCCTGGTACTCAACTTTATCCGATTACTTGCTTGAGAATGAATTTGAAAGGGGAAAGATCGATAGCACACTGTTCTTTAAGAGAAAAGGAAGTGACTTTCTTCTGGTGCAAGTCTACGTGGACGACATCATCTTTGCTGCATCAAAAGTCGCCATGTGTCAGGAATTTGAGGCCGTCATGAAAAAGAAGTTTGAAATGAGTGCTATGGGTGAACTAACTTTCTTTTTAGGACTGCAGGTTGATCAGAAGAAAGATGGGATGTTCATTCATCTGACTAAATATGTCCATGATGTTCAACGCTTCAAGATGGAGGACAACACTCCATTTGATACTCCAGTCTGCGTCAACCATAAATTGGGTGCTGATTCAGACAACGATGCATACGTGGACCCAACCCAATATCGGGCAATAATAGGTTCTTTAATGTACTTAACTGCTTCTAGGCCTGATATTATGTTTGCAGTTTGTCTTTGTGCACGCTTTCAGGCAAACCCATAGGAATCTCACTTGAAGGGTGCGAAGAGGATATTGCGCTATCTCAAAGGCAAACCTAAGATGGGGTTGTGGTACACGAAAGGAGGAGACTTGGAGTTGGTCGCCTACACGGATTCTGATTATGGAGGGTGCAATCAGAATCGGAAGTCAACAACAGGTGGATGTCAGTTTCTTGGAGGCAGATTAGTGTCATGGCAATGCAAGAAGCAGACCTCAGTCGCCATTTCAACCTGTGAAGCAGAATACATGGCAGCATCCAACTGCTGCTCCCAGGTTCTTTGGATTCAACAGCAATTGCGCGATTATGGTCTGAATTTCACTCATACTCCTATTTGTATAGATAACACTGCTGCTATCTCAGTAACTAACAATCCCGTAAAGCATAGCAAAACTAAACATATTGACATCCGTCATCATTTTATACGGGATTGTGCTGAGAAGAAACTGATTGTGCTCGAAAAGGTTAATACGTTAGATAATTTCGCTGATTTGTTCACTAAAGCGTTTGACAAAACTCGTTTTCAAAACCTTGTTGAGCTGAATGGGATGATCAATCCCGAGTAACCATGTTTTTCATTTTGTCTTTGTTAAAAAAAAAAAAAAAAAAAAACGTCACTATCGCTTAGAATTATGTCGGTTGCCTCAGTTTGAAGGACATATCTTCGGATATGTTTGGTCCTCATTTCTACTTGTAGAATATGAGGATAGCCATTAACCAGATTACTGAAAGTGACCGGGGCGGTTTATGATGTGTTTTTATTCTTTCGCTGAAAATTAGTCGATCATACTTAGTTAGAAGGACACATACTTGTATGTAGTCGGTCCAGCTGATCCATTGGATCTTCAGGATAGCCGTTTACCTGAAAACTTCAATTTCATCGGGGAGATTGAAGTTAAATTTTTTTTTCGGGAGATGAAATTATTTTTCAAGTCTACTACTTCGTAAGAAGTTCCGTTACTATGTTTAACAGAAAATTGATCCAACCTTGGAAAGTGATAGATATACTGATTCTGTGTGCTTAACTAGTGAAGTTATTAGGCCTAAAAGACTTTAGAACAGTCATTGTATGTCATGGTAGCTTTTTATGGTGCGTAAAAGTAGAAGTGATACTAACTAAATCTACTCGATTTTACGTGGAAACTCCTTAAGAGTTGTGCATGTCTCCATATATATCTTTCCGAATGATAGGCAGAAAAGCGATTACTCAGTCATACACGAGCCCGTGAGTGTTCTGATTCCCGTGAGGATAGCGTGTCTAGAAACTGCAGTGATCCAGATTCGGGACTTGCAGTTGTTTACTACTCTGAAGTTGTGTAAATACTTAAAAAAAATGTGTTATTGAGACATTCTAGAGTTCATAATGTTAATACTTCCCAATCAAGATGTAAGAAAGAGAACGGGAAGAAGAGTCTAAAGATCGACATGTACTTACTATTTAATCAGACACTTGGGTCGAGGTCAACTCGGGGTGACTTGGGGAAAGCCAAATACGCTTTGAGAATAGACAGGAGACATCATAATCTCTGAGTTGTTGTCCATTTAAGTTTTGAGCTTAATTGAACCTAACTCGTATCACAGAATCGATGAAAACCATCTTAAGTTATTTACCTGCTTACAACCTGTTTCTTTATGTCATAATACAGCTGAACACGAATCTGTGTGACAGTCACGTAATTAGTATGATTCATGTTCGGACCTTTTCTAAAACATGGTAGTCCCTGTCGAGACTGAAATTTGGTCCCATGTACTTTATTGTTAAAATTTTATTTTACTTATGTAGTTGTATGATTTTATACCTGGTTACTTGGTCTTGATCGTATCATTTAACGCTTTAAAGGATGTTTTAAAACTTAATTGCAAACTGTTCAAATTATAGGGGTTTGTTTTGTAAAGTTTAATACCGGCGAACTTATCCATAACTTCGCCTGCAATAGGCGAAGTTATTCATAACTTCGCCTGTATAACTCTGACCCTATATAAAGAAGTTTTAAGGTCATACTGTTCATTATTCAAAAACTCAGCGAACTTGTCTTCCTGTAACCCGGCGAACTTATCGTAACCCTAAGCGAACATATAGCATCGATCAATCTGTGTTTTCATTCTCGATTTCAATCCGATTAAAGGTGTGTAGTGTTGATAGATTGTATATTCACTAACAATTGATGTTATTCAGTGGTATTATCGACCCGTTTAGTGACCTCGGACCTTCAAAACCTTAACACCCGATTTTCAAACTTGTTTTTACGTGGTCGTAATCATATTAATCGTCTAGATCGTCTCACAAACATGTGTTTAACTGTCCGCAATGTCCAAATTCACCATCTACACGTCGATTCGAAAACCTAACTGTTGCCGATTCATATTCGGCGAAGTTACAGTTTAGGCGAAGTTATCCGTAACTTCGCCTGAGGTTTAACTTCGCCTGATAATTAATTATGTAACAGTAGATGAGGCGAAGTTGTGGTTAGGCGAAATTATCATTAACTTCGCCTGGCCCTTTTTATTTAACATTTATTACGCGAAGTTCAAGTTGAGGCGAAGTTGTTCCCAACTTCGCCCCACCTCTAACTTCGCCTATACATAATAAATCATAACTTCGCTCATGGTAACAGGCGAACTTGTGATTTGCCTCGACGATTCACTAACTTAGATTGTTTGTTGCAGAAATAGCAGCTGTAGCTGGAGCAGGTGGTGCTGGAGGTGATGAAGGAGGAGACAACAACCGACAGTTTTTCCCGGGTCATAACATGTACATAACATTAGACCCGGATGCGAGCGGTGTTGATGATTTCCGCGAGATCATCACGTTTCTTCTCCGCTCGCGTATATTCCACGCGATTACCACAACACTGCCGATATCTTTGCCAAACATTGAAGATTTCTGGCAGACAGTGGAATATGACTGTCGTGTCGAGCCCCCGGTTATGCATGCAACGGTCAACAATCAGATAGTTCAGTTCTCATCTGAACAGATCCGGGCGGCTTTGCGGTTTGGAGATGAAACGAGAGACGATCCGACAGATTTCGTGGCTCCATTCCGAGATGGTGCGTTTCTGAGAATGGGATATTCTGGTCCCTTGGGGGATACTCAGAGACGCAAGGGGTTCTTGCTAGACCAGTGACGCTTTCTCATGCACGTGATGATCGTGTGTATGTCAGGGAGAAAGGCTGGTACAGATGGTATGGGCGCGACCATGTAGTCGGCTATGACTGCTCTGACTTACAATAAGCGTTACAGCTTTAGTCAGATGGTATTCTATGAGATAGATCGTCAAAGAAGAGCGGTGGCGCTTGAGAGATTTCTTATGTATCAAAGATTCCTACAAATGATCTTGAATCATGTTGCTCCCACGTTACCTCAGCGCCGCCCAATCAGATATGTGGAAAGTGTAAGTAAAAGGATCTTCGCTCAGTGTAGATCTTCCAGTGCAAGGAGCAAACCTGAGCTCCGTCCTCGACATACTCCACTATTTGGGTACTTGATCAACCCAGAGTATGTTCCAGCTCGTGAGGACGAGTTTCGGGATCCTCAACCACAACAGGCTGGAGCACCTCAAGCTATACATGCTGCTCCAGTTGTGTCACCGGAGGAGAATATAGACCTTGATGCAGCATTTGGTGGTCAAGGCTTCTTTGATATGGAGCATGTTGACCCTGAGGAAAACGTACAGGTCTCGGTTGAAAGGGTTTCGAGTGTGAATGTGACTAGGGCAGCTACAACGGTGGCTGATTCTGATTCTGATGATGATGTGGCTGAAGCGAGACAAATTTTGGTAACTCAAGAACGAATTCATGGGAAAAGAAAGAGAACCGATGATGACAGCGAGTCAGATTATGAGGAAGAAGTACATCAGTTGGTTCGAAGATCAGGAAGGGAACGGACAGGTGAAGGTTCGGGAGCTGGTGAGAGCTCAAGGGTGGTACGTTTCACTCCACCCGCACTGTCTGGTATGACGATAGTCCCTTCATCATTACCTGTTACAAGGCCAAGCGCCACGGACGTTCCCGTGGTGGCTACCTCATCTTCATTTGGACTCCCACCCACTACATTCCAACTATCGACTCCGGAGATTGTATCGTTGCCACCTCCAACTCTTACTCCAACGGAGGTTGTGGCAAGATTTATTGAGTCGACTGTGGTTGCTACTGCAGGGTTGTCAGTTACGTTGCCACCTACTTCTGAGGTGCCGGTTACATCGGAAATCTCTCCTCCGTACGCTCAAGACATATCACATCTGAGGTTTGATTTCGATGCAACCTTATCCGATTCGGAGAGAATAGCAGCGCTAGAAAGGGTCGTGGCAGAACAATCAAGGGTAAATCTTATCCAGACCCATGCTATTCAGCGCCTCGTAGCGGAGAATCAGATTCAGTCGTCCCTGCTGATCGAACATGGTAAAATAATTGATGCCTTGAAACAGTTCTTGACATCTCAGGGGGAGACGGGCTGTAAGGGTGATGAGCTGAGGACGAAGAAGCGTAATGATCGAGACGATGACCCCAATGCATCGAAAGGTGCAGGTGGAGAGTTGCCAAGAACTGAACAAGCTCTTGAGACTTCCACATCTCAGGGGGAGTCAACGAGTGCCGCAGGGGGTGATGATGTGGTAGTTGTGGATGTTGAGGAGATGGTGGATGATGATGTTATAGGTGATGATGATGTATTACCGGTTGATGAGATAGAGAAGATTGGTGCAGAGATTGTTATAGATAGTGAGATTGAAGAGGGAGAGATTGTAGAAGAGAATGTTGAGCATGAGATTCCGGATGTTGATAAAGCAGATATGACTCAAGATATGGGAAGCGATGAGACGGAATGGGAAGAGCAACCAAGATGGAAAGAAGGCTATGCTCAGTGGTTCGTAAAAACAAAGAAACCGGCGGTCCCTACTATGTTCAAGAAAAGTTACAACATTAGAGGTTATGCTGAATCGAGAAAGGGGATTATATGCTGGTTATATGATGAGCAGTTGAGGCTCTTTGTGATTAAAAGGTATGATGGTGTTCAGTACTTCAAGAGGCTGTTGAGATCGTTGAATACGTTGCCTGAGTGTGAAGTAAAAGACTTAGCCAGATTGGGATTGATAAACAGAAGTGATGATAACATGGCTAGGGTCATTGGGAAGATAGTATGGAAGGAAAGTATAAAGGAAAAGAAGTTCGAGCTGTTGAAACCACAGAAAGGAAAGCTTATTGAACACAAAGATAGAGGGATGAGAGCAGATGGCAAGCCTTGGATGATTATGAAGTATAAGCCGATCCGGTGTCTAAAAGAAGTGCCGATGAAACAAATGCCCAAGGATGTGCTCAAAGATCTGAAGTGGTGGTACGTTGATTGTGAAACAACTGAGGCAGTAATGGAGGACGAAGATGAACAAGAGTTGCTGAGAGTATATGATCCGATGCATCAAGTGAACTTGTCTCAAGCTGATCTGCAGATGCTGAATGAGAAGAAGATATTTTATATTCCTGCTTGGAAAGAAGAAGTGAAGAAATATCAAAGAGTTGTATCAGTGTGTGTACGAGAAGGAGTTCATGCTTGAAGATGAAAGATACAAGATTGTTGAAGATTACAAGACATGTGCTTGAAGTTAGAGATATGAAGCTACTGCCAAGGGGGAGTCTGTTGGTGCATGATGTCAGTAGTTCAGTATATAGTGTCTGTAATCGAGTTAGTTGGATTAGTATTTTGTAATAAGCGAAGTTAGCTCACAAGTTCGCTGATATAGGCGAACTTGTAGAGTAAGCGAAGTTAGTGACAACTTCGCCTAAACATGCTAGGCGAAGTTGTCGTGTTTATAATCTGCTAGGTTACGGATAGAGGATATAATTAATCTGATAGAGTTGTAACGAGTTATTCAGTTTGTGTAATCGGTGATTGATATCACATGTTTCCAGTTGCAATACAACGTGTCTTTGTTTATTGTAACGTGTGTTTGATCGTGTTAACGTGTGTCGTCTTCTACGCTCGTATCGTCTTACGTAGGGATTCCGCACCTACGTAGAACGAGATATTCCGTGTAGATCCGGCTGGGAACCTACAATTCGCGGCCGCAACCTCGGGAGAACCAGTTTTAAAATGCCATCAGATCTACCATGCGCATAATAATACCTGCAATAACTCATATTCGCTCGCATGTAGTGGCGTATAAAACAGAAAAGAAAAATATAAGAAATAAACATATTTTTGTGTTTTTGTATTTTTTTTTATTTTGTTTTTGTATATTTTTTTATTATTTTTTTTATGAATAGAATACCCCTAAAATCGACCGACTCGAATGGAGATTGAGTATGGGCAGTTTCAATTTGGAACATCCTAAGAAAAACAAAATAGGCAAAACATCTAACAAAAATAATAATAATAATAATACACACTCTACAACTCAGGCTATCTCCTGAGTGATGCATCCATCACGTCTATACCTCGGTGAATGAGTCAAGTCGACTGTCTGATCAGCAACCGGCTCACCTATGTAGTGCTTCAACCTGTGACCGTTCACCTTAAATTTCCTGCTCTTATCTTGTATCTCAATAGTGCCATACGGGAATACCTCAGTGATTGTGAACGGTCCCGAACATCGGGATTTCAACTTTCCTGGGAATAACCTCAACCGAGAATTATACAATAAAACCAGATCCCCGCACTTGAGCTGCTTGTTACCCTTCAATTTTCTATTATGCAGTTCCTTCGTCCGCTCCTTATACCTAAACAATTGAGCGTACGCGTGATCCCATAGCTCCTCTAATTCGTGTAACTGGTGGAACCGAGTGCCTTCCGCGGTGGATATATCAATAGTAACCTTTTGAAGGTCCCTTGAAGTACGTTGCTCCAGCTTAACATGAAGATGACAGGCCTTCCCATAAATCATCCGAAACGGTATGGAACCAGTCGGATTTTTGTAGGCTGTACGGAAGGCCCACAAAGCGTCATCCAATTTGTCGGACCAATTCCGACGATTCGAACCAACCTTTTTCTCAAGAACACGTTTGATTCCGCGATTACTCACTTCCACCTGTCCACTAGTCTTTGGGTGGTAGGCAGTCACAAGCCGATGGGTGACCCCATATCGTTGCAACGCCTTCTCCATTTGTGCATTGCAGAAGTGAGTACCTCGATCGCTGATCAAGGCTTTCGTTACTCCAAAACCAAAGAAAAGATTTTTCAGAAATCTCACTACAACTCGGGCGTCGTTAGTAGGCAAGGCTCTGGCCTCGACCCACTTGGAAACGTAATCAACAGCCAAAAGTATGTACCTGTTCCCTCTAGACGACGGAAACGGGCCCATAAAATCAATAACCCAAATGTCAAAACCTCACAAACCTGAATAGCAGTTTGGGGCATCTCATTTCGGGATGAGATGTTACCGACACGTTGGCATCGGTCACAACTTTTAACGAACGCATGGGCATCTTTGAAAATCGAAGGCCAATAGAATCCAGAATCAAGCACCTTCTTCGCCGTTGAACTCGCACCGTGGTGACCTCATGTCGGTCCTATATGACAATGGCTCAGAATCTGCCATCCATGCTTAGCATCTACAAACCTCCTAATCAGCTGATCAACACTGATAAGGAAAAGATACGGGTCGTCCTATAGGTAAAACTTAACATCAGCAAAGAATTTATTCTTTTGCTGGTAAGGCATCTTCAGGAGTTACCCATCAGCAAGATAGTTGGCGAAGTTATCAAACCATGGAAAACCCTCCTCATGTGCCGTAACAAACATGAGACTCTCTACCGAAAAACGTTCATCGATCCTGACCCCCGAATCTCGCAACTCTGCTCCCTCTAGATGCGAAAGACGATCGGCCACCACATTTTCGGCCCCCTTTTATCACAGAACTCAATATCAAACTCTTAAAGCAACAAGATCCATTGGATAAGACGAGGTTTAGCATCCTGCTTGCTGAAGAGATATCGAATTGAAGCATGGTCCGTGTAAATAATCGTCTTGGACAGAACTAGATAGGACCTAAATTTATCAAATGCAAACTCCACAGCTAAAATCTCTGTCTCGGTGGTGGTATAACTCTCATGTGCACCATTTAAGGTTTGGCTAGCGTACTAAATCGGATGGAAGTGTTTATCCTTCCGTTGTCCAAGAACCGCTCCGACTGCGAAGTCGCTCACGTCACACATCAAATCGAATGGTAACGACCAGTCGGGAGCAATCATGATCGGGGTGTTAACGAGTTTGTCATTCAAAAGATCAAACGCCTCGATGCACTGCTCAGAAAAACGAATGGAGCATCCTTCTCTAAAAGTTTGGTCATGGGTCTCGCGATCTTAGAAAATTCTTTGATGAAGCCGCGGTAGAACCCGACGTGACCAAGAAAACTCCGGATGGATCTGACAGAAGTGGGCCGGGGAAGATTAGAAATGGTCTCGACCTTCGCTCGGTCAACCTCTATACCCGCACTCAAAATCCGATGGCCCGGAACAATGCCCTCGCGAACCATGAAATGACATTTCTCCCGGTTAAGGACTAGGTTATTGTCAACGCAGCGGGCTATCATCCTTTCAAGACTAGAAAGATAATGATCAAAGGAACTCCCCAATACAGAAAAATCATCCATGAACACTTCCTTGGAGTCCTAGATCATATCTTGGAACATAGCCACCATGCGTCTCTGAAATGTGGCTGGAGCGTTACACAATCCGAACGGCGTACATTTATAGGCAAACGTTCTATAAGGACAAGTAAAAGTGGTTTTCTCCTTTTCATAGGGAGCTATTGGAACCTGGAAATACCCGGAGGAACCATCTTAGAAGCAGTAGTACTGCTGACCGGCTAAACGCTCCAACATCTGATCAATGAAGGGTAAAGGAAAGTAATCTTTCCTGGTGGCATCATTCAGTCTACGATAGTCGATGCAAACTCTCCATCCAGTCACAGCCCTAGTGGGAATGAGATCATTCCTCTCAGTGGTGACGACAGTCATGCCACCCTTTTTAGGAACCACTTGAACTGGACTCACCCAAGCACTATCAAAAATGGGGAAAATGATCCCCGTATCAAGGAGTTTAATGATCTCATTCTTCACAACCTCTTGCATTTTCGGATTAAGCCGCCTTTGCGACTGAACGACAGTTTTCAAAATATCCTCCATGAGGATTTTAGGTTTTCAAAATGAAGGGTTGATACCCTTAATGTCGATAATCTTCCATGCAATCGCCTCTTTGTGCTTTCGTAGCACCTTCAACAACTTCTCCTTCTCTACCTCCATCAAAGTGGATGCAATACTAACCAAAAACTTCCTCTCTTCATCTAAAAACGCATACTCCAGATGGGCAGGAAAATCCTTAAGCTCTAAGGAAGAAAGAGGACTCTCGATGGAAGGTTGGACCATCGGATCGTCTCGTACAATCCCAGCAGGCACGCCAGATTCAGGGCCATGTGACTCGGTGTCGTCATCCAAGGACTGATTGGTCATGGCAACCATCTCAATCTCCTGAATCTCCCTATCGAGAATCTGGGTGTCAGAGGAAGATCCTCCATAGTTCTCACTGAAAAACTCCTCCACATGTACCATGGTGGTATCGATGAAGTATAAGGAGTCATCAGCAGACTTGGGGTGTTTAACTGACTGTAGAACGTCAAAGAGGTGACGTTCTCAACCCCAACTCACAAAATTAACATACCCTCGCAGACGTCGATCAACGCCTGTGCAGTGGCAAGGAATGTCGGTCTAAGATAAGGGGGACAATATCATCGTCGTTCATGTCTAAGATGACATAGTCCACCGGGAAGATGAACTTGTCGAAACGAACTAGCATGTTCTCGAACACCCCTCGGGGGTATTTCACAGAATGATCAGCAAGCTGGATACTCATCCAAGTGGGCCTCGGCTTGCCTAGACCCAACTTGCGATACACAGAATATGGCAGGAGATTAATGCTGGCTCCAACATCCGCTAGCGCATAAACTACCTTATCATCACTCAAGATGCACTGAATTTTGAAACTCCCATGATCGGACGTCTTCTTTAGTAACTTTCTCTACAAGACTGCTGAGCAACTAGCACTCAGTGGGATGGAAGAAACCTAAGCTAACTTCTCCTTATTCGAAAGAATATCCTTAAGGAACTTTGCATATTTCGGCATTTGTGTAAGTGACTCAAGGAACAGAATGTTAAGGTGAAGCTGCTTCAAAAGATCAAGAAATTTGGAGTTCTGCTCCTAATCTCTATCCCTGCGGAGTCTCCCGGGGTATGGAACTCTTGGTTTATAGACTCTAGCTGGTGTGTTGGGTAACTGCTGGTCCTCGGCATGTGCTGTACTTACTGGCCTGCGTCTCTGATGGACCCTGGCCGGCGGAGACTCCAATGGAATCTCCTCATCCACCTGCTAATCTCATCGACTGCAGTCTCCTCAACGAATCCTCCTCCAGTCGCCTCCCGAATCATGGGCTCGCTACGTGCCCATGCACCGCTTCTCGTCGTCACAGCCTTTGCGAATCCCTTTGGATTCTGCTCACAATTACTCGGGAGTGTACCCGACGGCCTCTCGCTTAATCGACTCGCAATCTCCCCCATCTATCTCCCGAGATTCTGAATAGATGCCCCCGAATCCTCATGAATGACTCGTGCTCCCGAAATTTCTCTTGGGTATCTTTGTGACGGGAATCCTCTCGAGTCATGAGCTATGACAACATCTGTGTATACTGTGCCATCATCTCCTCTAACATGGGCTTCTTCTCCCCGCTACTCGCTCCCTCACCGGAATCCTGGAATAGACTCTGACGCTGCAGGAAGCCGGATTTATTTGCGTTCCTCTAGTTGGAATTTTTGTTACCTCTCGACCCCGAATTATAAGAATTGAAAGAATTTTGATTTCGGTTCGGATTATTAACAAGGTCTACCGCCTCCTCCTAGAAACCGATAGGGCACTGAACAGTATCATGCCCTCCTCTACAGAGCTCGCACAACTTACTCTTCACCTGCAAGTCCTTCACAATCTTTGCCAATGCCTCAACCTTTGCCGCGAGTGCGGTGTTCGTGTCGACTGAATGCATGCCGCGTGATAAGGATTCGACGGTCTTGGTGCTCTTGGTGGGTGGTTGATGGTATCCATTCATGGATAACCCATTAAACAAAGCAATGCACTCATCCGTATCCTTCGTTGTCAACAAATTACCTCTCGCCTCCGTGTCGAGCATACTCTGCGTCGCGTACGTCACCCCGTTATAGAACTTTTAAACAACTGCCCATTCTTGCAGGACATGGTTCGAACATAAAGAAAGTAGATTTTTTAATCTCTCATGTGCCTCGTAGAAACTCTCTGTATCCTCCATCTAAAAAGAATGAATCTGATTAAGCAAACGAACGGCCTTAGCTAGAGGATCGTATTTCTCAAGAAACTGGTTCTGCATGGCTGCCCAAGTAGCAATGGATCCCTGTGGGAGGGACTCAAGCCGCATACTCGCATGGTCAACTAGTGAGAACGGAAAAACGCGGAGTTTTATGGCGTCTTCGGATAAGCCGTGAAGTTGAAAAGTGTCGCAAATACGTGTAATGCGAGTGAGATGAGAATGCGGGTTTTCATTGAGTAACCAATGAAATTGAGCAGAATGTGAGATGGTATTTAAAATGTTTGATGGAATCTCCCAATTCGTGTTAACCGCGATGGCTCATAGAACAATGCTGGATCTCGCGCCCACATCGACCGGACGGGCCCAGTCTGCAGCTGTTCTCCTCTGTGGTGGGTCGGCATAATCCTTTCCCTAATGACAGATATAGAAAAAGTAGGAGAAGAGGATGTATTTACCAACATACGACGAAGAACAACTGGAAGACAGTCTGGTATAACGTCTCTGACCAAACTCTCTCTGGTTCGGAAAATCCCTCAGATTCAAGCGGTCCTAGAGATCGAGTACGTCGCATACAACTATTAAAATGAACAAAAGAAAATAAAATTAGCTAAACTATTTTAACTAAAAAACAAAGCAAAGGAAAAAAAAACAAGTAGCAAACAAGGTAGGTCCTAACTCGAGTTGTTCTCAATACGCCTCAAACCGTGTCCCCGGCAGCGGCGCAAAAAACTTGATGTGTGTCTAATGACTGATTTTTCTACGGAACTCACAACATAGCTTTAAATTTAAAACGAAACTCCTAATGACTCCACACACAACCGGCAAGTGTACTGATCAAAAGTAATATAGACCTAAGAAGTCCAAGTATCAAACACAAGGACACGTGAGAACACCTATGATCACTAAACCCTAGACAAGACATTCCTAAGAATAATATTTTTAATTAATTTTTAATAAATTAAACTACCTGACCTACATTACTTTAACTAAATTAATTAACTTAACTTAACTGGATTGACGGAACTGACAAACAAAACTTTCCTAACTTAGAAACTTAATGGAGAAAACGTCTACCTAGGTAAGAATCAAATTGACTGTATAAAAAGCTAATGGATTGATTGATCTAACGACACCGGTATCGAAAGATGACACACCTAAGGTTCGCACAAGAAATCTATATCACCTCTCAGTCTCACCAACAAACCCTAACTTACACTTAATTGATTTTAATAACAAACCGGAAACGAAAGCTAAGGTGTTCTAATGTCGACTCTCCTCTCGGACTCACCGACACACGAACCTAATGGAAACGAATACTACGCAACCAAGGATAGAGAAACAATTTGGTATAACATAAACTAGACCAACGAATCGCTCACGAACCCAAACCCGACAAGAACCAAACCCGCTCTCGCGCAATGCCAAACGTAACAAGCAAAAGCTATGAGATTACTTTACTTCCTATCACCTTTAGGTCTCTAAAAAGTGCTTACCCGCTGAATTAAATCAATGAACAATCTCAACAAAACCCTACGGTTGTTCCTACCGCAAACAAACTCTAAACACAAAGTAAAGACTTGAACATGCAACTATCAATCAAAACCATTTCAATTAATCGAAGCACGAGGTTATGAGACGATATCAAAAATATGGCAGCCACTAAACACAACCTAATTCATCATTAAACCAAACCTTCAATAGCAATTCAAGTCATATTAATCAACAATCCATTTAACTCATCAAAACCGAACAATAATCATCTAACCTAGGTAGAACAAAGAAGTTTAGCCAATCATAATTTTTGGACAGCAACAAATACTTATTATAACCATCATAAAACTCAACCAATTCATAATCAAACTCATTCAACAATCAATATTAATCAAGCACAACTCAATCCTTAATTCAAGTGCAAAACAATTCACTTTCAAGATCAAAAACAATATAATTATGAAACATAAAACAAACCAAAGTGTATGGAGATGCAATATGGAGTTTATGGCTGCTCTTGGCTTTGAAAAACACTTATAAAAACACTCAAAATCTTGCTGTCCAACTAATTTTCTTTCTTGTTTTTTTTTTGCTGTCCGATCGGAAATTACCAAGGGGTTTTGATTTTAGTTTTTTTTATATTTTGATTGTGTTGAGAGCTCGCCAACTTTTCACCACAAATTGTTTGTGTATAAAATACTTCAGTTGATTTGTTCCCTGCTAGCCGACCAAATACTCACCACAAGTTAGGCATTAATATTTTTTTTCTTTTCTTTGTTATTGGACGATCGGAACAAGTGGGAGATTAGGGTTTTATTTTTTTTGTGTTTTATTATATAATATCCATGTAAGGGTTTACACTAATGGGCTTTTGGGTCCGAATTTAACTTGGTTCTTCAAACATTGATTATAAAGGCCTTTTAAGTCTTCCAAAACACGGTCATTTTCTCTTTTAAAACCCGCAACCTACGAAGGATTTAAACTTTGTAAGATCATGTTAAAACAAACTAAAAAACATTTTTTATTATATAATTAAGCAATAAAAATATGATAAAAAGGTGCGGAAAACAAGTGTGTTTTACAATATATTAATTAACTACCCCTTTCTAAATCATATTCTAAGTAAGTGAAATCCCTAAAAAACAAGGGTCCAGGGGCAGAGCCTAGGCAGCAGGGTTCTAGGGGCAGTAACCCCAAGAAGGGTCCAAGGGGGCAGAGCCCCTGGCTGGGGGCGAGCTGAAGTTTCAGCGATTCGAGTTTCATTTTACTCAAGTTTCATTCTAATCAAATCGAGTTTTCATTCTAACCAAATCGAGTTTTCATTCTAATCGAATAGAATTTTCATTCTAATTGAATCAAGTTTCACACTAATCGATTCGAGTTTCAATTCGATTCGAGTCGTTTGAAAAGTCAATTCGATTCGTTTCACTTTCACTCGACCCTTTTTTCCTCCAAACGTCGAGTTTCCCACGAACTTGATTCGAATATGGGTTTTCCTGGCTATCCATTCTCATCACTTTCTTTGAGAAACCTATTACGGACGTGAACGATTTCAATTCATACTTAACGGAGCTAGTTCACAAATATATTAATAGCTGATTGAACGGCTGTGTGATACGTTAGTGGAAGTGTGTTTGTGTGTTGACAGAATAATTTGACAGAGTAATGGCTTGTTAATAATATAATTCACACTTCTGTTAAATTAAGCATCAAGGTACAGGTTTATATAAAAGATAAACCCATTCGTTATACATCCCATAACGAATGGGGATCAATAGTCTTCAATCCCTAACACTAAATTAAAGTATAATGAATGACTCATTCGTTATACCTTATTTTGTAGGTTCCCAGCCGGATCTACACGGGAGTATCTCGTAACACGAGGGTGCGGAATCCCCACGTATGCGATGCGAGTGTCAAGATGATTAATACATTAAATATAAGCAAACACACATGAACTTAAGATAATACTTGATATATTGCAAAGGTCAACACGTGATACAGAGAATCACAAAACAAATCGTTCTCCCAAGACTTAACCAAAACACCGAAGTTATGAGTTTATATAACTCGACAACTTCGCCTAACATACTAGGCGAAGTTGTCATAACTTCGCTAATCCTTCAAGTTCGCTTAACACACTAGCGAACATACAATAACATGTTCAATATAAACTAACAATATAAATGATTACAGACACAACTAAACACGAGATACTGAACTACTGGCATCATGCACCAACACATTTGTTAACATTCCATAACAAATGGTACAAATAACTTAAGGATAGGGCTCATTCGTTATGCATTCCATAATGAATGGCATGAATACATAACGGATGGACTCATTCTTTATACATCCTTAATGAATGGCCAATAATCATAACCGACGAAATACACAATTCCCAAAATGCCCATTACATTAATAATAAAATATTACAATAGGTAAACAAAGACCGAGACACAAATCAATGCACTAACAAACTCCCCCTCGTCTCGTGCTATTTGTCATCGATTACGCGAATCTTTTGGTATTCCAGTTAGCGAAACTATGAAATCCAAACTCATTACAAACACGTACCACGCATCGAAATTGTATAGATCGATCATAATCCTTTATTTTGGCAAATCGGATCTCGTTCTTGAATAACGTGTTGTTGTCTAATTTCGATAAGTTAACTAACCACATCGGATCTATCACCCTTATGAACTCTGTCTTCAGTCCCGTACCAAGTACGATAACGGCTTCACCGGTGCGGTTGTCGTAATACCACCGATTGAATGTCTTGTAAAGACTTTGGTGAAAAGTCTTCACAGGAACTCACTTTAAGGTCGGCGGCGATTTTACCTTTAAAACAAGCTTTCTCCAACCATTCCTTGGATCGATATCGTCGATGTACTTTCGCGTAGTAGCCTGTGGTTTAAAAAACTTGAACCTGTGAAGTAACTCAAACAATAAATGACAATAAAACCAATTTGCCATTTCGCTTTTTCCACGATTGACAAACAAACAGCCTATTTGCGAGTGTACGCACGTCCCATCTCTGTAAAGTAAGAACATTTGCAATGTGTTGATAATGATGCACACCATGTTTCCACTTTATGATGCATACCTTAAGCTCCGAGTCATAGAGCCCAGAGACGATATCACCTTTGACCGTCTTTGATGCTTTGAATGATGTCATTTGGTGAGCAGTCACACGAGCCTTGACCTGCCTATCCATATCTTGCTTTGAATACCTTAAAACGTCAATGAGCTTCAAAAATTTAGTCTCGTTGTGTCCAAGCATACCCTCAACGCCGGGTTTCTTCGATCCCGACCCAGATTACTTAACCTAGTATTTCTTATTTTTACTCAAACGCTCTTCAGCTGCTTGCACATGCTCCGTAGTAAAAAAATTGGAATACCTGGATATGTAGTAGTACGCGTGTATAGATCAGGATACTCCTCAGCTATCACGTTTTCAATCTCCACTTCTTCATAATTAAACAACGTATCCCGAGACGGGATACTAGTGTCAAACCTGCCCTCATCATCATCAATTACCTCCACATCCTCCTCAGCCTCTAACTTAGCCAACTGTTCGTTATTTAAACCGAGCGATAACACGATCTAATCTTGGGTTAAGGATTGATCAATAAATTCACCTTCATCGATCTCGTCGGTGTTAACCATACTCATGATAAAACCTGGTTCTTTGTCATAAATAAAACTGTATTGGCCTTTACACACTCAATAGGTCACACATTAGTAGTGTCACGGTACACCACTAACTGCTTATCTCCACCTTCAGAACCAACACCAACAGACGTACCGGAAGTACCTGTCTTTTGTTGCTGCTCACCACCACTTGTACTAGCATCAGGGTATTTTTCATCGTCATTTCCCTTCAACTTCTTTAGCATGTCGTCTTTACACATGAGTTGAAGGATGACGTCTTCTTGTTCTTTCGATCACATCGGCGTTAAACATACTCATGACAACACCTTGTATGTTGTCCATAAATAAAACCGTATTGGCTTTACAAACTCAATAAGTCGCACGTTAGTAGTGTCACGGGACGCCACTAGTTTCTTATCTCCACCTTCAGAACCACACCCAGCAAAAGTACTAGAAGTACCTGTCTTTTGTTGCTGCTCACCACAACTTGTACCAACATCAGGGTATTTTTGATCGTCATTTCCCATCAACTTCTTTAGCATGTTGTATTTGCACATGAGTTGAAGGATGCGTCTTCTTGTTCTTTGATTTTCTCCCCCTGAGTAGTAACCAAAGCTCGAAGCTCACGATTCTTTCATTGACAATAAGAGATGTGGCTTACCATCTTTCATTGATATAACCGCATTTGATCTTGAAGTTGGCGGTCAGCGGTATCTGACTTTCCTGATGGTGTATCAAACTCAACAGCGTGTCCATTTGTTGAGGAACAATCAGACGGTGGAAAGTCGGAGGGATTTACTGCACAGGACCTTGAGGACAATTAAACCTTATATAGGATACCGTCGTTGGCTACGTAGGCATCAGTGTTGGGGAAGGAGTTGTATCCACGGTAGTAATCAGAGATGTCGTCATTGGAGACAGCATCGATTGTGGAATTGATGTAAATCTCGGATTAAAAAATTCCGTCGTCGTCAAAGCAATAGCAAGGGTACTGACAACAGTAGGAACCACTGTTGTTTGTTGTGTAATCGAAGATCTTGGTTCAAATGGACATAATATAATGCTAAACATATATATTTCTCGTGTGTAATTATTTAATATTTAATATTTTTGTTCGTTTTTAGTCAATATTTGTATACTACTAACATTATTATGTTTTGTAGGTTCCGGGAATTGTTCTTGATCAAAAAGGGCAAAAAATGAGTCAAAACGAGCCAATACGAGAAGTCAGAACGTGTCAGGAAGGAACCGAAAGAAGAACCAATCAGACCAGGCCGATCGGACCGCCCTACCCCAGATGCCGCGCCGCGTGACCATGGGGGTACACCATGGCCGTGAGGCGCCTACACCCTTATTTCCAGAACGTTTTGTGTTTTTTGTTCAGTGTTGGGCCTTGTTTCAGTATAAAAGTACCCCTAATCTTAACCTGAACAATACTCTACTACCACCAGACGAATTTGGAGTATACGAGAGATATTATTCGAGTTTCTTGGTGGTTTTGAAGGCACGAGAACATCCAGTGAAGAGACATACGTTCGCGTGTGAAAATTACAGGTTTTATCATCTATGATTTTCCGTTTCTCATGCTTTAACCATGTTTTCGGTTTTATGTACATTGTTTGATTTATATTACACGATGCTAATATAAACTTTATAAACTATCTGGGTCGTGATGTACCTTTGTTTGGTTTGATTTTGATTGAGATTTCGTTCGTTATAGATTTTATGTTTTAAGTAAAGTGTTGAGTTTGATTTAATTAATGCGTATGATTACTTGGTTTTATTTGCTTAGATCTATTGTTTCATAATGCCTTTGTTGACTGTTTCATAGTATAGGGTTTTGTTAGGTCATTTATTGTGTGTTCTTGACTAGTTTGTGATTGAATTCGAATAAGATCATAGAAACAATAGAATTAATTAAATAGATAAAAGTGAGTTGTTAGCTTAGAAAGCTGTAAGGTGATAGGTTATTGACAGATCTTTGTTGGTTAGTATTGCTAGATTTAGTTCTTTGTAAGGAGTCTGCCTAGGTTTGATTGTGAACTTAGTCTATTAAGTCAACTGAGTCTACTTAGCTATCTTTGATTTCTGCGCTGTAACGTAGGATTTCACCATAAAGATACTTAGACACAAGCAATTAAATAACCGTAAGAAAGTTTAATATTTAAAATTGTTGTGTCTTAAAACTTGTTAGAAACTCATACGTGTCTTCTTGAAGGGTCAATGGTCATGTTCGAGTTTCCTGTCAAGGGTTTATCTTATGATCCCAGTTCCATAACTTAAGTTTCCTAGTTAGTTAATAGTCATAACTTAGAGGATTCTAGCCTAGGTAGTTACTTCCATCATCTGAATTAATCTAAGTATTTTAATAGTTTATTATATTTAATTAATTAGGGTTTACTTTTAGGTTAAAATTATTTAGTTTTTAAATCCCCCTTAAAACAATTTAAATAAATAGTTGTGTCATTTAGTCGAGTCTAATTTGCTAGTTACATAATTTAAAGAGTCTCGTGGGTTCGATTTCCGGACTTACTTAGCTATACTAGATTCGACCGGTACACTTGCCGGTTGCTAGTTTAAGTTAACTTTAAGAGTCTAGAGTATTACGTAGTGTCTAGTTTTAGCGTATCTTTATTCGACTACTTTTAGCACATCAAGTTTTTGGCGCCGTTGTTGGGGATTGCGTTATTAGCTTTTATTAGACTTACTTGCTACGTACGTGTTTGTTTTATTTTCGTTTGAGTTGTAGGTGTCTAATTTGATTTTAGTTTATTGTTGTTTTAGTTTTTATTTTTTAGTCTACTTACCTCGTCTGTTGCGTTTTTCAGGTGTATGCCACATCTTCGTTCGCAAGGACCACCACAGGCTAATCTTGAATTTCCTCCATGGAAGACCGAGGCTAGTTCGTCAGTAGAAAAATAACCATCAGAACTAATTCTACACCAAAGTCATCACCACATAGTTCACCACCAGAAAGACCGAGAAGTCAACCAAAAGTCCAAATGGCCGACGATAGAACAGTTGCTGCTCAAGCCTTTGATGGCTTAACCGGAAACTAATCATGCATCATCATTCCCGAGATCAACAATCCCAACTCATGGCAGATTCCGTCATACGTCATGAACAATCTCGTTCAAACTAATCAGTTTCATGGGCGTGATGACGAGGATGCATTGGCACAGATTAACCGGCTCTACCGCATTTTAAAACTTTTTAATTTACATGGTGCTACTTAAGATGCTATGCTTTACATCTTTTTCCTTTTTCACTTGCAGGAAAAGCAGCTCTTTGGCTTCACACTCAGGTACCTGGCACGTTCACTACTTGGGAAGCACTGCGTTAAGCTTATATCAAGAAATACTTCCCAATTGCTAAAACGGCTATTCTTCGTGATCAAATTCATTCTTTTCACATGGAGCTGGATGAACAATATTGTCATGCTTGGGAGCGTTTTCAAAACCTGCTGTCTCGTTGCTCACAAAATGGTCTCACACCATGGGCTCTCGTGGAGATATTTTACAATGGGCTGAACTATGAAAATAATGTTCATTTCAATACAGCCGCGGGAGGAAATCTAATGGCACCGAAGGTAACGAGATGTTTGAAAGCATTGCTCAATCAAACAACGCCAAAGGGCCACATCACGGGAATTCCACAACAATCACAAGTACATCCTCATCCTCTCGAGGTGTACACCAGGTTAATCTGGATACTAGTGTGTTTGTTGCTTTGGAATCATTAACTAGAGACGTGAAGGAACTTAAGGCAAATGTGGACAAGTGTGAGTTTTGTAGGGGTGGACATGGTACTTTGGAGTTCCCGTTGATGAATCAAGAGGTCAATTTTGTTGCTAGTCATAATAGGTTTCCCAACAACTACAACAACAATAATCCGAATTGGAACACCTAAAAGAACCCAAATCATAACAACTCCAATTGGTGTCCGGCGGGCGCACCACCTGGCTTACAAAATTCATATAATCAAGGACAAGGTCAGTATTTCAACAATAGTAATAACAATGGTACTAATGTTCAAAATAACGTGCATGATTCGAATGGTGGATTGGGAAGTCTTGAGGATATGATGAAGCAAATCTCGGAGAGAGATCAATCCACACAGAAAAAGTTTGCCGAGCAAGACCTACTCTTCAAGAATCAACAATCATCGTTGCTTGACCTTCAAAGGTCCGTAGGTTATATTTCTCGGCGTCTCGATGAGAGGCCTCATGGACGGTTTTCTGGTACTACTCAACCGAATCCGGCCGCTCAATTGAAAGCCATTACTACTCGTAGAAGAAAAATTTTGGGTCCCGAGGTGGTTAAAGAAATGGTTGAAGTTGAAGAAGAGGAGGTGGTAGATGAAGAGATTGAGATGGAGGCTCCGAGGAAAAAACAAGGTAATACACCAATTATTGAGCCACAAGCTGAGAAAAAGTTGGTTGAAGTCCAGCCACCACCCATCATTGATCTTGCCCATGTTCCGTATCCCGATCGTCTCAAGCATCAAAAGTACACGAGGGAATACATGCATTTTTTAGATATGTTCCGGCAGTTGAAGATCAATCTTCCGTTTATTGAAGCACTCCAACACATGCCAAAGCATGCGAAATTTTTGAAGGATTTACTCAACGGAAAAGATTGCTTGGGAGAGGCTTCATCTATCCCACTTAACGGGGATTGATCAGCGGTAGTGTTGAATCGGGTCCCGGAAAAGTTGTCGGATCCGGATGTGTTTACGATCCCATGTATGTTTGTAAGTGATATGATAAGTCAAGCGTTGGCGGAATTGGGTGCTAGTATAAATCATGTGCCATATTCGTTGTATGAGAAGTTAGAGTTGGGCGAGCTTACACCGACTCGCAGGTCATTGTCATCGGCGGATCGTTCGTTTAAATACCCGCGGGGAATTATTGATAATTTACTAGTAAAAGTGGATAAGTTTCTGTTCCCGGTGGATTTTGTGGTACTTGATATGGAGCTCGACGAGAGGGTTCCCATTATTCTTGGTAGCTCGTTTTTGAGAACGACGAAGGCTCTTGTAGATGTGTATTATGGGAGGATCACACTTCGGGTTGGTGATGAGAATGTTACTTACGATGTTGCTAAGTCGATGAAGCACCCGTGAGATCATGATGATTTTAGTGGTCCATGCCATTCAGTTTACTTTCTTAACTCTATTATTCTGGGTTTTGATACGTTTCTTGACTATATTTGTGGAACCGATCTAGTTGTGATGGATGTGGATAAAGAGTTGGAGGAAGAGGACGTGGATGACGTTTCTTGCTTGGCAGAGATTATGGAGGTTAGCGAGGTTATTTGTGAGAAATATGTGGATAAACCCTCTCCGTTGGATTTGAATGTTCTTCCATCACATTTTGAATATGCTTATCTTGAAGAATATTCGAGCTTGCCCGTTATTGTTTCTTCCAAGTTTACGGAGGAAGAGAAGTCAAAGTTGTTAGAGGTGTTGAAATTACATAAGGGGGCGACTGCATGGAGACTTTTGGATATTCAATGTATTATCCCTACTTATTGTACCCACCAGATTTAATGGAAGATGAGTATAAACCGGTGGTTCAACCCCAAAGGCGCTTTAACCCAAATATGCAAGAGTTAGTCAAGAAAGAAGTTTTAAAGGTGATAGACGCCGGGATGATTTACCCGATCCCGGATTCTCCATGGGTAAGTCTGACCCAAGTTGTTCCAAAGAAAGGGGGATGGCGGTTGTCATGAATGAAAAGAATGAACTTATTCCTTCACGTTCGGTTACTAGTTGACGTGTGTGTATTGATAATCGGAGGTTGAATGACGCCACTCGAAAGGACCATTTCCCTTTGCCGTTTATTGATCAAATGTTGGAGCGTCTCGCAGGTAAACAATTATATTGTTTTGTTGATGGTTTTTCAGGTTATTTTCAGATTCCAATCGCAGCGGAAGACCAAGAGAATACGACTTTTACATGTCCGTATGGCACATATGCGTATCGTGGCATGCCGTTTGGTTTGTGTAATGCTCTGGCTACCTTTCAGGATATGTTAGAGACGTCCATGGAGGTGTTTATGGATGATTTTTCGGTGTACGGTAAAACTTTCGATCAGTGTTTTGGTAATCTTGAGAGGATGTTGAAACGGTGCATTGAGACGTAGTTGATGTTGAACTGGGAAAAGTGTCACTTTATGGTGACGGAAGGGATCGTATTGGGTCATAATATTTCAAGAGATGGTGTACAGGTGGATCGGGTGAAGATTGGTACAATTAGTAGACTTCCTCCACCGACAAGTGTTAAGGCTATACGGAGTTTTCTTGGTCATGCGGGTTTTTGCCAGCGGTTTATCAACACATTTCAAAAATTACCTGCCCGATGACCCGCCTATTAGAGAAAGATGTACCTTTTGTGTTTAATGAAGAATGTTTGAAGGCGTTCAATTTCTTGAATGAGCAATTCATGAGTGCCCCTATTCTCGTGTCACCCGATTGGAACTTGCCATTTAAGCTTATGTACGATGCGAGTGATTTTGCGGTTGGGGCAGTTTTGGGGCAAAGGAGTGAGAAGCATTTTCATACAATTTATTATGCAAGTAAGACGTTGAATGATGCCCAATAGAACTACACCACCACTGAAAAGGAGCTTTTAGCCGTTGTGTTCGCATTTGACAAGTTTCGGTCCTGTCTTGTGCTTTCAAAGACCACCGTTTTTACCGATCTTGCAGCTTTGCGTTTTCTCTTTCACAAGACACACGCGAAGCCTCTTCTTATACGGTGGATCCTTTTACTTTCCGAGTTTGAAAAAGAAATCAAAGACAAGAAGGGGGCGGAGAATGTTGCGGCAGATCATCTTTCCCGTTTAGAAGATCCAAAGAGATAAGGGATTCGTGAAGAAGATACTGGAGATAGATTCCCACACGAGTCAATTGATTTTATTGCGGCCCAAAAGAAAGGTATGCCATGGTTTTCTTATTTTGCTAATTATATATCTACCGGTGTTGTGTTGAAAAGGATGACTGCGCAACATAAGAAGAAGTTTCACCGGAATGTTACTTGGTATGTTTGGGATGATCCTTTTCTTTTCAAGATTGGTGGTGACCAGATTCTTAGAAGATGTGTGATGAAGGAAGTAGGGTTGGATATTTTAAACATGTTCATGTAGGTTTAACAGGAGGTCATCATTAAACGCATGCCACGGCCCAGAAAGTATTTAATAGTGATTTTTATTCGCCAACCATTGTGAAAGATGCGGTGGAGTTTGTTAAGACGTGTGATTCTTGTCAACGCATTGGTACTATTTCATCGAAGAATGAGATGCCCCAAAACCTCATACAAAATCTTGAAATTTTTGATGTTTGGGGCATTGATTTTGTGGGACCGTTTCCCATTTCCGGTGGTTACAAGTATATTTTAGTGGCGATAGATTATGTTTCCAAGTGGGTTAAAGCCCAAGCAGTGGCCACGAATGATGCTAGAGTTGTTGTAAAATTTCTCAAAAAGTTGTTTGCTTGATTCGGTACTCCACAGGCGATTATTTGTGATCGAGGTACTCATTTTTGCAACGTCGTCATGGAGAAGGCATTAGCTCGTTATGGAGTGACTCATCTCACGTCTATCACTTACCATCCTCAAACAAATGGTCAAGTCGAGAATGCAAATAGAGGAGTGAAGAGAATTTTAGAGAAGAAGGTGGGAATAAGTCGGAAAGATTGGTCGGAGAAATTGGATGACGCGCTATGGGCATTCAGAACCGCGTACAAGACACCGTTGGGTACTACACCATTTATGCTATTTTACGTTAACCATGTCATCTTCCCGTTAAGTTAGAGCACCAGGCGTTTTGGGCATTGAAGACGGTAAATCTTGATCTTACCAAGGCTGCAAGGAAGAGATATTTTCAAATTCATGAGTTGGAGGAACTTCGTGATGCTGCATATTCTCGATCGTTGGATATCAAGGAAAAGACGAAAGTGTTGCACGATCGACGTTTAAAGCGAGGTAAAGACTTCAAGAAAGGTGATAAAGTATTATTATTTAACTCTCATTTGAAGTTATTTGCAGGAAAATTGAGATCGAAGTGGATGGGACCATATTTGGTGAAAGAAGTGTTTCCGTATGGAACTGTGGAGCTAGAGAATCCGGACAATGGAACTTCGTGGAAAGTGAATGGCCATCGTTTAAAGCAGTGTCTTAGAGGGCCGGAGGATTCGAACGAGGAGGAGGAAACTCCCCTCGATCCATCGAACTAAATCATCGAAGGGGTTCTTGAGTGAAAACCCAAGTGTAGAGTTTGTATAATTTACTTAATTTTAATGTCATCTCCTTTGAGTCACTAACACTAGTTTTTGTAATTTTGTTAGCGTCGTCGAATCGTTTCAAGGAATCATCACCATCATGGAGAGAGGATTTGACGAGAATTCATGAGGTTCCAGGTAAGTTTGCACATAAAAATGACATAAAATGGCATAAAAAAGACTTGGTAATTTTCTGAAAATATTTCTAAGGCAAAAAAAGGCTTCAAATTTTCAAAACTTTTTTGTTAAAAACAGCCCGTCGCGCCGCGCGACTGGGTATATGACCCATCCCCGCGCGACGCGGAGACGAAGACACCGGCAGAAGCGCGCCGCCTGCCACAGCCATGAAGGACCCCATGGTCGCGCGACGCGGCTTGTGGGTTCACCATTATTTTATTTTTGCTTCTTCCACCAAGTTATACTACTTTTTCACAAAAATTTCAAAACCCCCTTTCTCCCTCACCCAAAAACCACGAACCCTAACCCTTTCCCTCCCCAGTTCCACCAATGTTTCACCATTCTCACCAAATTAAACCTTAAAATCATCATAATATCATCACATTTTTAAAACCCATCATTAATTTTAGCCCAATCTTCCCCAATCATGTCACTAGCACACACTTGAATTCCAACTTTTTGCAACTTTAATCCTTTTTTACATCACTCAAAGGTATGGTTTCTTGTATTCTTGCAACTTTTATGTATTTGTAGTATTAGTTTTCACTTTGTTTTGGTTAATTAGTTGTTGGGTTCGGTTAGAAACTTTTAGTAAGAGTTAGTTTTCGGGTGCGGGTCGGTATGGTTTGGTAGATTGTTTCAGTTTGTTTGGGTGCAGTTGGTTGGGTTGAAAATTTTTGAAAGATGGTTTTCGCGGTTACAGTGGGGTCGATTTGGGTTTAACCGAGTGTTTCTAGTGTTTGGTTTTTGGTTTTTGGATGTTCGACATAAAAGTTTTAGTGGTCAAAATGAGATGCAAAACAATTTTATTAACTATATATTTTACCAAATATTGGTTTTCCGCTCGTTTTTGACTCAATGTCGGGTTGTTGGCACTTGGGCTTAATTGGGACAATTAAAGTGCCGGGAGGAGGTAGTGTACATTGAGTCTTTGTTGTATTCTTGCAGGTTTTTGCCAACTAACTAAGTCTTTGAAATTTGGTTTTCCGTTGACTTTATTAGAAAATAAAACCTTCCATTCGCACTCAATTTCCATTCAGATGAGTTCGGTTTGAAATATTTTCTAACCCGAATTTCTAAACTTTATTTATTTCCAATTAAATAAATCCGAAAATTACAAAAAAAATATTTTTATTTTTATTTGTTAGTTTACTTACTCCCATTGTTTTTTTGCTTGTCTAATTGTGTTTTAGGATGTTGGATATGGACGTGTCGAAAGAAGCGGGAAAGCGAAAAGGAGGTCCGCCACCGCGGCCACGAGGCGGGCCGGCCGAGGTGGTTTTTGCTAAGCCGAAATCTCGTCGTATTGAGTTTCAAAGTAAAACGATCGAGACGAGAAGAAAAAGTCAAAATTATTCATTACTTCAATTTGAGGAAGATTCACCGGAATATATTCAGATTATCTCATTAATTCGGACCTTCTCACTTTCAAGACTATCGATTGGAATTTATTAGATGTTATCGGTCAAAGAGAGCGTGTGGAGGAGTTGTCGGGTCCAAAGTTTAAGGTGATGCTGTGTCTTGACAAGCCGCGATAGCATGAATTGACGTTGGAGTTTTTAATTACTTTTCAATATAAGGATGGTAATTTTGATCAACCAAATGCGGTTTCATTTTCTCTTGGTAGAAAGACTTATGAGATGAGTGGTTTTTACTCGGTTGAGGAGGTTCAATTTCTGGTGTTTAGGACGAGTATACGGGGTGCTTTCTCGAAACCAAGACCGGTAAGTTTTACTAAAGTGCAATTGGCTAGGTTTTGGAATAAAATTGCGATTTTTCCGTTTTAGGGTAGTATGGTGACTTCGGATATTCGAGACCCGATGCTTCGTTATATTCATCGGATTTTGGTGAACACGCTTATTGGTCGAGGTTCGGGTGAGAATAAGGTGAATTGGTTAGATTTGTTTTGTTTGTTGGCAATGGTGAAAAAGTGCCGGTTAAATATGCTAGTATTTTGGCATGGTCTTTTCACCGCACGAGACGAGGTGGAACAAAGCAAAGGTCAAAGATTGATATGGGCCCTTATATCATGGTTATTGCTAGAAGTTTGGGTGTTTTTCGGATGTTTAAACCGGAGTATATGAGAAAGGGGCCAGGAAGGGAGTTTGTTGGAGTAAAATATTTGACGAATGCGGGGATTTTGAAGCCTAGTGACCCGTTAGCGTGGGAAGATATTAAAGTGAGTCCGCAAGTTCATCCACCGCCGGATATCGAGGCTGCTACGGCTATGAGAGCCAGTTTTCCCACACGACACCAGAGGCTGTTACATAGGTCTGAGAGACCGGGTATTAGTTTCCGGTTAGAGAGCCTCGCCTCAAGACGATTACTATGGAGTCGTTGTATGACTGGATGGAGTCCGGGTTTGACTATATGAGGAGATATATGACAGAATAACGTGATGATTTGAGGCGGATTATGTGAGAAAATCAGCAGAGGTATGATGACACGTTGAGGCATTTGATGACTGCTTTGAGTATTGGTTTGCCTGATTATCTTTGACAGCCAGAGGTTGCGGGTCCGAGTGGTTCGAGTGCCCCAGGTGGTTCGGGTTATGGTTATAGGGCATCGTTTTACGTACCAGGTGATCCGGAGTTTGATAATGCGGAGCCGTATCGGACGTATGAGCAGATTTCAGAAGGAGGAAGAAGAAGAAAAAGAAAAGGAGGAGGAAGAGGACGAAGAGTGAGTGTGGGGATGATGCACTGGCTTTGGGAGTTTGTATCTTTTATCTTTTTATTTTTCTTTTTTTTATGTTTTTATTTTTATTTGGTCTGTACTGATATTATTCTAGACTTTTGGTTGGGTTGGAGTATGGTGACTATTTGAGACTTATAAGTAACCTTTATTTTCAAGATATTTTGTTTTGATGTCACTTAGGTATGTTGAGAGGAGTGGTCGTGTCCGTTTAGAAAGAGAGAATGAGTTGCTAAATCATGGTGAGGAGTTGGTAAGGAGGGCACCCATGGAAACAGACTGGCACATTCACAGTCTCACATATTAACAGCCAAGTCTTTTCCATTGTACTTTGTTTTTTATGTTTTTCTTTTTTTATGTTTTTATTTTTATGTTTTTACTTTTTAGGTATTTTTCTTTTATTTTAATAATTTTAAGTTTTTGTTTTTAATTTTTTCGATTCGTGTTTCCCGTGTCTTCATTAGGGACAATGCAAAATTTAAGTGTGGGGTTGGGACACAAGTTAACTAACTTTATTTACTTTAGAAAAAAAATTTGGAAAATCTTTTAAAAAATGTCCCTTGAATATAGTTTCTGTGTGAAAGTGGGAGATGATGATGCTTATTAGAAATTGGTTTTTCAAACTACTAATAATATGAGATAATATAAAATAAAATGCACTTAACTTGGGATGTGTCGGTAGGCTCATCCTTGAGAATGAAAGGGCAATTTGATAAATGGTAAAATGGAAATCTTTTGTGGGTAAAGCGTTTTGTCCGTGGAAGGTAGGTAAAGAAAGGTCGGGCCATACTAAGCCTCAATTTTTGGTATGAAATGTGAAAATATTATAAATGTTATAAATTTTAAGAATTTGAATACGTTATCATATGTTGCTTGGGTAGGTTTAGCATTAGAGTATGTCATGTAGCCGGTGATATAAATCTTAAACTGATTAGTTTTAGCGTTTTACACTTCATTGACGTATGGTTTTATAACCTTAAATCTTGTATTGATGGGATGCCTCGGGTTCGGAGACCATGGGTCTGTATGCAGTCTATTCATCTGGGTATTCACAATTCCTATGCGGGGTTGTGAATATTTAAATAAAGCTAAAAAAGAGCGAACCCGTAGTTTTCTGTCACATAAGTTATTAAACCATGATCACTACGTACTATAAGTACAAATACACTCTTGACTTGATCTTCCACACTGTTAGCCATGTGGGGTCCCCTTGCTCGCGTCTCAGTACCTTTAAGAAACGGACCATGAGCGACATGCTACTTGTAAACCCTACATATGAAGTTTTGCATGCTCACCTATGGTAATGGTTCAAGGTATTAAACCTAATGGATGTTTGGTAGACTTTGATGCTTAAGCTTATGTGAATAAACAATACCCTTGATCTTTTTAACTAATCATGAAAAAAAAAACAGAGCAACAAAAGTTTTAATCACAAAGGTTTAAGTCAAGTTAGGGTGGTCTGGTCCGGTAAAAGCTGAAAATAAGCGAGTCTTAATTGTTTAAACCGCTGAGTAATATATAATTGTTGGATCTTATTTGTCTCGTTAAAGATTAAGGCATGGGTTTAAGTTGACAACAATATCAGTGATCGCGGTTTTTGCATTTATCTGAGCTTTAAATTAATCTATATGTTTTTAAGACTGTATTTTTCGATTCTGATCCAACTGCATTAGGCTTTATCAGGGTGTAAGGCCCCGTTACCGGTGCCCTACTTTGGACGTTGGATTTACTCATAAACACAGTTGTATATATCAGAGTTAATTAAAACTTTACGCGGAATATAAAACTTTCATAACATTACAATAATAATTCATAACTTGTCTTAAAACATTCTTGTCTTTCAACATTAAACATTAAACATAAAACAACTTGCGTCTTCAGATGCCAGACTCTTATTCTTCCGCCATGTGTCTCCGCTAAAGCCATCTGTCTCATCCTACTCACATGCGTGCATACTAAAAGTCAGCTACGCTGAGTGAGTTCTAGTTAATCACATACCATACAATACATACACCTACCTTCAGTTATGCATCCGAAGATACATAATAAATACTTTACTCATTTATTTTCAATACATAATTTCATTCATACGTTCATACTTTATTACTTCCATACTATATAATTATTGTCCTTTCTATCTCAGATATTATTAGGGTCTGATCCCTTCCTTTTCTATCTCAGACATTATTAGGGTATGATCCCTCTTTCCTTTGTCTATCTCATATATTATTAGGGTCTGATCTCTTTCTTGTTTATCTTAGATATTAGTAGGGTCTGATCCCTCATTACTTCTCTATCTCAGATATTATTAGGGTCTGATCCCTTTCTTGTCTAACTCAGATATTAGTAGGGTCTTATCCCTCTTTACTTATCTATCTCAGATATTATTAGGGTCTGATCCCTTTCTTCTCTATCTCAGATATTATTAGGGTCTGATCCCTTACTTCTTCATCTTCGTATATTCTATCTTTGCATACCAGTAACATACACATACTTTCTTTAATCATTTATACATACTCATATGCTGTACATATATATATATATATATATATATATATGTATATATATATATATATATATGTATATATATATATATATATATATCATACATATTCATCTTTCATATACATACCTCCCTAGTCAATACGTGCAATATCCAAATATCGTTCACATACCGACAAGCTTTCATTCGCATTCATAACATAATATGTATCACATAAATCATACATGGCATACACTTACCTTTTAAGGTAGGTATATTAACTATCACATAGAGTATGCACACAGCCCCAAAAACATAACAATGAAATGGGGCTAGAAACTCACCTAAATGCGGTTACGTTCGCCGTTAATGGTTATTCCCTTCGTATTACTAGTTTAATTGTAACCCTCAACGAACGAGGGTCCGGGGGCAGCGCCCTTGGCAGCGGGGTTCTAGGAGCGGCAGCCCCTAGCAGGGTCTAAGGGGCAGAGCCCCTGGCTGGGGTCGAGCTGACCTGGCTCAACACATTTTTCATTAGAATTTTAAATTATTATTTTATTCTCCCACTCATTTGTTATAGCAAATTAAGCCTGATTCGTTATCTGAACGTAGCCTGATTTGTGGTTTAATTCGTTATCATAACTTAGCGAATTGGTGATTAACAAATCACTTTATTCGTTATCTGATTTGTCATCTTACAAGATCTGATTCGTTAGATTAGTTCGTTATCTAATTCGTTATCTGGGCGTAGGCTGATTCGTTATCTGAGCATAGGCCAATTCGTTATCTTTCTTAGCGAATGGATATGCAACGAATTAAGGGCTCATTCGTCATGCAGACGCACGAATGCATCCAATTCGTTATGGTTTTCTAACGAATGACCAGCGATTGGTTTGGCATAACAAATTGATCATCAGACTTATCCAAAACTTTGACTCTAGGGTCAAAGCCAAAATTGATAAGAACAATAAACAGTCAACGCTCGTCTGATCTGCAATTAACCTTTCAAATCATGATGAAAAAACATAATTTTGGTACCAATGAACTCGTAATACCAGCGCCAACAAACCCTAACCCTTCTTTCATCCAAATATTCATGTTTATCGTGTGCGATTTATACATATATTCCTACGGCTCCTTTAATCAACCGATTAACCCATTAAATGTTAGTGAATTTCAGTGAGGTTTGTTTCATTGGATTCGTTTTTACCATTTGCACATAGATCTATGATTTCTAGATGAAATCCGAACCTAAAAAAACAAGTGTTAGTTATAAATGTACCTTAAACGAGTCGATCTACGAACACGGTCTTGCCTTGATGTTGTTTTGGTTCGTCACGATGATCTAGCACCAACGGGTTCGGGTTTCCACCTTCGGATCTTGGCTCGGGTTATAGGATAGTGTTTTTGTGTGTTTTTGATGGTGTAGGCTATGGTGTAGTGATGGATATAAATGAAAAAGTTTAGGGTTTAAGGGGTATTTATACTCCCTTATGCCCATGGACCTAAGGCCCATTCCAACCCTTATTTCATCTTTTAAAGCCCAAGCCCATCTTCTATTAGATTATTAATTTAAACCGATAAACGACACACTATAAAATAAATGAAATTATTTTATTAATCCTTGACGTAAGTAGGATGTTACACAGGGACGAAAAAAGAATAAGTGTGGGGATATTTGATATAATGCTAAATATATATATTTCCCATTTATATTTTATTTAATATTTAATTTTTTTTGTGCGTTTTTAGTCAAGATTTGTATACTACTAACATTATTATATTTTGTAGGTTCCGGGAGTTGTTCGTGATCAAAAAGGGCGAAAAATTAGTCAAAATGAGCCAATAAGAGAAGTCGAAGCGCGTCAGGAAGGAACCGAAAGAAGAACCGGTCAGACTAGGCCGGTCGGACCGGCCCTCTACCCCAGACAATGCGCCGCGCGACCATGAGAGCACACCATGGCCACGCGACGCCTATACCCCTTATTTCCAGAATGTTTTGCCTTTTTGTTCAGTGTCAAGCCCTGTTTCAGTATAAAAAACACCCCTAATCTTAACCTGAACAGTATCTTGTTGCCACCGGAGGAATTTGGACTATACGAGAGCTATTATTAGAGTTTCTTGGTTGCTTTGAAGGCGCGAAAACATCCGGTGAAGAGACCTACGTTCGCGAGTGAAGATTATGGGTTTTATCATCTTCGATTTTCTGTTTCTCATACTTTCACCATGTTTTCGATTTTATTTACTTTGTTTGATTTAGATTACACGATTCTACGCTAAACTTTATAAACTACCTAGGTCGTGATGAACCTTTTTTTGGTTTGATTTTGATTGGGATTTCGTTCGTTATGGATTTTATGTTTTAGATAAAATGTTGAGTTTGATTTAATTAATGCGTATGATTACTTGGTTTTATATACTTAGATCTATTGTTTCACATTGCCCTTGTTGATTGTTTCATAGTATAGGGTTTTGTTAGGTCATTTACTGTGTGTTCTTGACTAGTTTGTAATTGAATTCGAATAAGATCATAGAAACAATAGAATTAATTAAATAGATAAAAGTGAGTTGTTAGCTTAGAAAGCTGTAAGGTGATAGGTTATTGACAGATCTTTGTTGGTTAGTATTGCTAGATTTAGTTCTTTGTAAGGAGTCTGCCTAAGTTTGATTGTGAACTTAGTCTATTAAGTCCAGTCTACTTAGCTATCTTTGATTTCCGCGCTGTAACGTAGGATTTCACCATAAAGATACTTAGACACAAGCAACTAAATAACCGTAAGAAAGTTTAATATTTAAAATTGTTGTGTCTTAAAACTTGTTAGAAACTCATACGTGTCTTCATGAAGGGTCAATGGTCATGTTCGAGTTTTCTGTCAAGGGTTTATCTTATGATCCCAGTTCCATAACTTAAGTTTCCTAGTTAGTTAATAGTCATAACTTAGAGGATTCTAGCCTAGGTAGTTACTTCCATCATCCGAATTAATCTAAGTATTTTAATAGTTTATTATATTTAATTAATTAGGGTTTACTTTTAGGTTAAAATTATTTAGTTTTTAAATCCCCCTTAAAACAATTTAAATAAATAGTTGTGTCATTTAGTCGAGTCTAATTTGCTAGTTACATAATTTAAAGAGTCTCGTGGGTTCGATTTCCGGACTTACTTAGCTATACTAGATTCGACCGGTACACCAGCCGGTTAGTAGTTTAAGAGTCTATAGTATTACTTTGTTTCTAGTTTTAGCGTATTTTTATTTGACTACTTTTAGCACATCAGGACCAATCACTACTCCACTACCCCTACGGGTCCTCATCTTCTTTAGCTTTTCTGTAATTGGTGCCTTGTCCTTTCGTTTACGTTGAGAAGCCTCAACATGAGCTGCCTCAACCACCCTATTACCACTATCATTCCCACTATTTCCACCATTTCCTCCATCACCACCATCATTTTTCCTACATGGTCCACCTTCACGTTCCGAATAAAAATCGTCGTGAATCCAATGATCACTAGGTGGAGATACATAATCAGGTATTTCCAAATGACCTATTAATCTCTTGTATCTTGGCCTATTCTCTAGAGATCGATTCTGATATGTCTTCATCCTTTTCATCGTGTCCTCAGTCATATGGTCCAACACCATCACATCATCAACCAGCGTCGGATCTCGTATCAACTCAGGAACCAAGTCATCAAGAATAAGTTGCATGAAATGTGGATACATAAATAACTTGTTCTTGCGATGACAAACCAAGCAGTTCTGCTTCAAGTGATAGAAAATCAACTCCTAAAAGTTGAATACTTTATTCAGAATAAGAGCCACGAAAGCACACTGCAACATGATCCTGCGTTCATCAAATGCTCATTTCCTTCCACCAAGGAAAAGGATAAGTACGTGAAATAAGTACTTGTATTGCTCAAATAAATAGGGTTTGTTGTATTTTGATCGATCCAGCTCGCCTATGTAATTCAATCATTGAAATAACCCTCGGATCAAAGATTTATCAAACTCATAGGGATCATCTACAGTATCAGGAAACCGTTAAACCCTGCGTATCACATCAACATCTATCACAATCTTCTTGTTCTGCACTTCAACTATAATATGCTTCTCGGCATCGTCAGATTTAGCACTATCCTAATATGGATGGATAATGATACAATGTATCGGGATATCTACAGAGATAGCATAATGTTTTCTTGAGCTACGTAAGAAAGCAATCACGTCCCCAAATATATCTCGTCCCAAAAATCATCAAGCAGGAATGCGCAGTGTTGTGCTTCTTGTCATACGCCAGTTCAGCAACGGCAAGTGCAACTTCAACTTGTGGTACTTCTTGAATTTGCGGTGCCTATTGAACTTGTGCTACGGGGTTCTCCTAAGCAGGTTCATCGATGACTTGTTCGCCTGCCATATCTGTGACAAACCCAAGCATTAGTATAAACTAACACCATATACGAAACTTATACTTGTTTCACCAAATACTTAGGGAAAAATATTCATTTTATTTAAGTTTATACAATCTGTTCAAAGTTATATATCTCATTCGTTACTCATTCGTTAAGTGGTCCATAACGAATGGGTTCATTCGTTATATGGAATCATAACAAATGATCTCATTCGTTAACTTAACAACTGACATGATTTGTAAAGGATAACGAATGATCATATTCGTTACATATTAGACACGAATGAGCATTCATTCGTCATATAATATCACGAATAAGCTTATTCGTTATGAAAGCACACAAATGAGTTCATTCGTCAATTGTGGACACAAATCGAACTTCCATTCGTTACATATAACGAATATGAACAGATAAATATCATAATTTGACTTCATCAAGTCAATGTTTAAATGTTCATTTTAAACCCTAATTAACCCCTCAAATGTTAATCAAAATCAACAAAAATGGTATCGTTGAGTTCGTCTATACCTTAGTAACACAAATTGATCAAGAAAAATGAGTTTTGAGATGATTAAGAATTCTTGAAAATTTGGCCAAAGTATTTTTATGTAAACTGTAAATATGGAGGTAGACGTATGAAGACCATTCGTCTTCATTTGGGTTTTATATAATGCACTGTTTACACGTAAACCCATGTGCACAAAAGGCTCCATTAGTTAGTTTTGAACTAACGAATGACCATTCAATCGATTTTTCATTTGTTAAAGGAATTTAATGAATCAGTCAATTAAATATTATTCTAACAAATAGCTCACTGATCGTTAGTTCATTCGTTATCTCAACATAGCGAATTATACACATTGGTTATCAGATTAGCGGAAGCGAATGAGGTAATAACGAATGGTTCCATTCGTTACAACACTGTAACAAATGGAATGAAATAAATAAAAATGGAAACATAATTTACAATTTTACCATTCCATTGATTAAGTAAGTATAAAATCCAATTTTTCATAACTTTTACCTTAAAAATTTTACTAGAGAAGATAAAAACCAATAACTTAACGTGTTTTACATGAAAATACATAACTTAAAACGTTGGAAATTCTTTTTGTATTTTCTTTTCAAAATTACCCCTTAGCTCGGAAATTGAAAATAAAGCAGAAAAAATATATTTTGGTAATTTTGAATATTTTCGAATTAAAAATAAATTAAAAACTAAGACAAAAAAAATGAAATCTAATCTACGAAAGCAGTACATATTTTTATGAGTTGAGCAGAGAATCATATTGATCAAGAAATCCTCCATAACCGGTCTATTCTTCAGCATTATTATGACTGTCGTTAAGTTGATCCTTGATATTGTTGTCCACTTAAATCTTATAACAAACTTCCAAGTATTTATGTGATATGTTTAAGATTCAGTTAAGGCACAAGATATCAGAAACAATTAGCCTATAATCTCAGTTCGAGCTTAATTGGACTTTTACCATGTCACCCAAACTTGACTTAAACCATTATGCCTGATGATCAAAATATATGATTTTATAAGTTTGAGCAATCTTAGCAAATATTTTCCACTACAAGGTATACCCCCATTATTAAGCAATACACCAAGCTTCCTTACTGTGAGTGAGTATGAATGAGTTCATCTGTTTGGCTTACATACATTGTATCACTTGGGGTCCGTTTCTTATTGGTATTAAGACACACGCAAGGGAGGAAAATTGTATGACTAACAACGTGTTTGATCAAGTCAGTAGTGAATTTGTACGAAGTACAACAGTGATCAAGTTTATTGACTTAATGTTCGCTCTTAAAGCATTTAAGTATTCAGATTATGAATACCCAGATAATGTCATGCCCCAATCTAAGGCGAAAATTTCAAGGTGCGAATTGATTGTTCACATCTCATAAGGTACTATCATGCAATTGTAAAGTGACAATATCTAATCAATTATTTTAAACAAAATAATTTACATTTAAGTACATCAAGTATAAAGAAATTACAAAACCAATATAATAATCTTGAATACGTTTTAAGTCCCAAAGACATCTCTACGTGATCTTCATCTTGCTAAACAATCCAACCTGATAACCTGCAAATGCGTACAAAATATATTTTTGTCAAAACGAGGTCGAGTGTGTAATCGCTAGTTTTAATTGCAATATAATAATATATAAAAGAAAACCGCAAAACTGTCATCTATGAGTATAATCAACCAAACCATAGCATGTAAATATTGCAAACAAATAACGATATGTGGGCTAAATCGTTGTCATGCGAATTGGGCGTTGGTTACCATAATTGAGTTGTCAATGAAACCATTTTCATGTGACCGGACGCCGGCCACTACGAAATGATGTGATAGATTATAATGATGGACCTTTTCGAATGTACTGAAATAAACAAATAAACAATCAACAAGTAGCAAGTAGTCATTCAATTGACACACAACACAAATATTAACAATTTGCATTTTAGAATATAATAAAAGTGTAGTTTTACAATTAGTACGCATAAGTCCCCAAAAGTATTTGAAACCAGTAAAATAGGTGACTGATTTCTCATCTGATAAAGTAGAGCAAGTGAAGACAAGACGGTGATAGAAATTAAGTAAAATGTGATCAAGCTTCTTGGGATGCGTCGACAAGGGTTCCTAGTTGTTAATGATAACTTTATGACTTAAATTACAAAAGATATAACACATATAATGAATTAAGGTCTCGATGTGATTTGAGTTATGATTGGAATTATATTATTTATGGATTGAAGATTTATTTCTACGGTTAATATTATTGCAAAAATCAATATTATCGTTTAACATTTATTCAGAAGATGATTATTGTCATTATTTATAAAATACCATCAAATTATACTTGATAGAACATATTATTAATCAATTTAGATAAATAAATTTAATATCAAATTTACTTATAATAATAATATCTAAAAAATAATTAAATATACAAATTAAATAAAAATATTTGAGTAAATAAAAAGTGAGATATAATATTTGAGTAAATATGATATTAATATATAATACTATAAATAAATTATTATAACATAAACATTTTTAAATAAATAATTATAATAATAATAATAATAATAATAATAATAATAATAATAATAATAATTGAACAAATATGCATTTTGAATCATTATGAAGTTTATTGATACAAATTATATTTAACGTGTTTTAATATATGTTTGTTATATTTTCGCTCGAAAACAATACACATATTAAAATATATATACACACACACACACACACGACGAGTTTGTAAAAACATTCAACGACTAGGAAATGGGAATTAAAAGTGTCGATTTGATAAAATTTCGTTTATTTTATAATAAACATTAATTATAATGACCATTTAAAACATTAAAATTCTTTCAAAAAAAATAATAACTAAACCCCGTTCAGAGGGCTCGAATCCACGCCTCTAGCCGATTCACTTGTAACATCCTACTTTTGATATTAATAAATAAAAAGAAATTTCGTTTACTTAAGGGCGTGCTGTTAATTAGTTAAGTTAAGTAAAACAATAAAGGATGGTGGTGGGCCTTAGGTCCATGGGCTTAAGAGAGTAAAAAATATTCCTTAAACCTCCCTAAAACCCTAAAATCTCTTATTTTTATCCTTAAGCCTCCTTACACACTCAAAGCACACACAAACACTCTCAACTTTACTTGTGAGATTTGAAATCCAAGAACCAAGCTTAAATTTATTTAGATCTTTGGTTAAGCAAGCAAGAACAAGTCTGTAGCTATACAAGAAGCTAACATGTAGCTTAGCATACGTCAAAAGGTATGTTTTATGTATAAATGTTGTGTTTTAAAGAACGGTTTGTCCTATACTTGGTACTAAGGAAAATCAGGTATTTTTATGCCATAAAAATATAAACTTGATGTTAACAGTGAACTTAATGGGCTCGTTAGTATAAATGGTTCATATAATTACCCTAGATGTAACTTAAACGAGTTTGAAATCAATAAAGGTGTAAACTTTATTGATAAGTAAGCTAGATCTTGGTCTAAGATAGAAAGGAAAATGTTTAGGAGATGATACAACACTGAAAAATGAGAATGGGTGTTAATATATGAGGTAACAATGATGATAAAGGTGTTAATACCCTACAGTGGGTATATTCGAATGAAAAGCAAGCATTCGAATGGAATGCATTCGATTAGAAATGAAAAGAAAGAAGGAAAAAGGTGCAGATACCATTTGAATCGAACAAAGGGTCCATTTGAATAGAACGTTTGAATCGAACAAAGGGTCCATTCTAATAGAAAGTCCATTCAAATAGAAATTTCATTCGAATAGAAAGACCATTTGAATAGAATCTGCCATTCAAATAGAAAGTCCATTCGAATAGAATCTGCCATTCGAATAGAAAGTCCATTGGATTAGAACTGAGAATTCGATTAGATTAATCCAAACATAGAATTTTCTGATGAACTTTTAGTAGAGGACTATTAATGAAAATATAATTTTTCCAAGCTTACCTAGCAGCTTAACCCCAGCCAGGGGCTCTGCCCCTTAGACCCCGCTAGGGGCTGCCGCCCCTAGAACTCTGCTGCCAGGGGCGCTGCCCCCCGGACCCCCATTCGTCGAGGGTTTTATTAATCTAGAAGTATGATATGAATAGGGTTAGTTAATTGGTACTTACAATTATTATACAGTTAGCCGTGTATAGCTAAAGAGGGGCGTTACTATAAACTCAGAAAGAAACATGATCCAGGTGTGTTTCTAGCCCCACTTCCTTGTTATGTTTTCGGGGCTGTGTGAATACTTGATGTGTTTAGTTAATACCCTTACCCTAGGTGGTAAGTGTATGATATGTGAAAGTTGTGATGTTGTATGTATATTATATGAATGTTTTATGAATGAAATTTTAATGATGTTTAAGGTACAAAAATTAAAAGTATACAAGTAAAGGTATATGGATTCATGTATGGTTATGGTATGGTTGTATGGATAGTCGACGAACAAGGGAACCATACCCTAAAAATATTCAAAGTAAGAGGGAACCGGAACCTAATAATATTCGAGGTAAGAGGGAACCAGACCCTAATAATATTTGAGGCAAGAGGGAACAGGACCCTAATAATATCCAAGGCAAGAGGGAACCGGGCCGTAATAATAATCGATGAAAGTAGGGCGAAATGCTCTTTAAAACGTGTGAGTATGTATGTTAAGTAAGATAAAATATGGAAGTATGAAAGAAAGAATGAAAGTAAGAATAAAGGTATATATTTATGTATGTACCAAAGAAAGTAAAGAAGGATGAGTATGTAATATATGATCGTATTGTATGTTGCCTGATTAACTATAACTCACTCAGCCATTCGAATAGAAATTCCATTCGATTAGAACTGAGAATTCGATTAGATTAGTCCAAACTTAGAATTTTCTGATGAACTTTTAGTAAAGGACTGTTAATGAAAATAAAATTTTTCTAAGCTTAACTGGCAGCTAATCCCCAGCCAGGGGCTCTGCCCCTTTGACCCCGCTAGGGGCTCCCGCCCCTAAAACACTGCTGCCATGGGCGCTGCCCCCCCGGACCCCCATTCGTTGAGGTTTTATTAATCTAGAAGAATCATATGGATAGGGTTAGTTAATTAATACTTGTAATTATTATAGAGTTACCCGTACACAGCTAAAGAGGGGATTACTATAAACTCATAAAGAAACAGGATCCAGGTGTGTTTCTATCCCTACTTCCTTGTTATGTTTTCGGGGCTATGTGAATATTTGATGTGTTTAGTTAACACACTTACCCTAGGTGGTAAGTGTATGATATGTGAAAGTTGTGATGTTGTATGTGTATTATATGAATGTTTTGTGAATGAAATTTTAATGATGTTGAAGGTAAAAGAATTAAAAGTATACAAGTAAAGCTATATGGATTCATGTATGGTTACGGTATGTTTGTATGGATAGTCGACGAACAAGGGAACCAGTCCCTAAAAATATTCAAAATAAGAGGGAACCGGAACCTAATAAGATTCGAGGTAAGAGGGAACCAAACCCTAATAATATTCGAGGCAAGAGGGAATAGGACCCTAATAATATCCAAGGCAAAAGGGAACCAGGCCCTAATAATACTCGAGGAAAGTAGGGCAAAATGCTCTTTAAAACGTATGAGTATGTATGTAAAGTAAGATAAAATATGAAAGTATGAAAGAAAGAATGAAAGTAAGAATGAAGGTATATACTTATGTATGTACCAAAGAAAGTAAAGTATGATAAGTATGTAATATATGATCGTATTATATGTTGCCTGGTTATCTAGAAGTCACTCAGCGTAGCTGACTTTTAGTATGCACGCGGGTGAATAGGCTAAGGAAGCTGGCTTGAGCAAAGACACACGGTATTGGATTGAAGAGGCTGACATATTTAGAAGAATGCTGTGATGTTTCGATATGAAATATTAAATTATGTTTAAAGACAAAAGTTGTTATTTTGGAAATGTTGGGTCTATATTTAGTTGGTTTGTACTTAGTTTTTGTTTGATGTAATGTACGTTTTGGGATGCGTATGTAAACCGAGATCAATTTGTGATCTCGGTGGGATTGGGCTTATTGTTGGGCTAAGTTGTGTTTTCCCTTATGTATATGGATGTATTGTATACGATTAAGGTCGGTCGTTCATAACAATATTGGTGAGCGTGTGTTCTGTGTAACCTAGTGCTTAAGCACCCAACGTTAATCAAACGTGTGTTTTGAAGGCATCTTCTCGTGTTCTTTACGTGTTATACTTGTCTATATCTTCAATCGCCTCTTGTTATATTCCGCAATAATGTTTAGGTAATTGATATCATATTGAAAGATCCTTAAACGGAACTTACAATTGGCATCAGAGTGTTTTAAACCATTCAAGACTCGGTTTTGATATCAAAGGATTCAAGATTTCGGTGTGTTTGGTGGTGTGGGTGATTTTTCCGGCGAGTTGTTAATCAGAGAAGAAGAAAAGGATTGTTTTGGTCAAAGATTATATCATCTTTGGAAAATATTTAAATCCCACTAATTTAAGGAATCAGTTGTTACTAAAATCAACTGATCTTCTAGTTTTTGGCCACTATAATTAGTTCTCGGGCTGATTTGAAGGTTTTCGGCAAATCTCTTTAGGGTTTTGATTTATTCTAATCATTTTTGGCCAAAACTCTGAATAGTTGAACAGGAAATCATCGTTTTCGGCTTAAAACCAGAGTTGTCGGTCAACATTTGTTCTCGGTCAACTTGTGTTCTCGGTCAACATTTGTTCTAGGTCAACTTGTGTTCTCGGTCAACGTGGGTTCTTGGTCAACACTGACTGTGATCTAATATGTTCTCGGCTAATCTTACACTTGGGCCTGACCAATTCTAGTTGGGCTTTGACTCTTGGACTTTAGGATAACTAGACAATGAAAGTTAAGATGGACTTAATAACTAATGGTAATGGATCATCCAATGCTACACTTCATTAAGAACTGGACTCGATAATGGGAACTACTACTCGCATACCCCGTTTGCTGTCTCATGAGGGATATAGTGAGTGGAAGTTCATATTCGAGAAATACGTTAAAAAGAAAGATGCTAAAGTTTGGAGAAGCATAGTTAGAGGTCCTCAAGTCATCGCCTACCAACGTGAGAACTCTCAGGAAGTTGCTGTGATGCCTGTTGAACTATATGATGATGCTGATTTTGAAAAAGTAGAGGAAGATGAAAATGCACTTTCAATGTTAACTATGGCACTCTCACCTGAGATTGCCTTGGGTTTTAGGGAACTGCAGTCTGCTAAGGAACTATATGAAGCCTTGATTGAGGTGTACGAGGGTAATGAAGATATGAGAAGAAGCCGTCAAGATTTGTTGCGACAAAAGTTTAATATGTTTAATCACATTTTAGGAGAATCGTTTGAAACACAGCTGCATAGGTTCATTGCTCTTGTGACTGAGATGAGATCAGCAAGTATTAATTTGACAGCAGCTGAGACAAATAATAAGCTGGTAAATTCTTTGCCTCAAAGTTGGGGATATGAACGTTGCAGTAATCAAAAAGATGAAGGATCTCAATAGCCTTACTTTGTCTAAAGTTATGGCAATCATCAAGACTTGCGACATGGATGACAAGCATCGGGCCATAAACCATGCAAATTCCTACAATGCAGCGGGATACAATGTTTCTTCCAATAATTCAATCATCTCACAACATAACTTCTCAATGTTAAAGACTGCTCAGGGATAACAGCAATTTCAACCTCAAGGCAACTTTTCAATGTTTAAATCTGCTAAGGGTCAGTTCTCTCAAGCTTCACCACAATCAGCTCCAGTGTTCTTTGCTAAACCTGCTTAATTACCTACTGCTAATGTTAAACCTCAAACTCTGGTGTATCTCCTAGTCTGAATTCCAGTCAGATTTCCTCTATTTCAAAGGAAACTCAAGATAACATTGCTCTAATGGCAGGATTCATGAACTGCTACAATGCATTCCTTGCTGGAGATCTTGTTCAACCAGTAGTTGCTGCCGAGCTCGATCAAATTCATCTAGATGATGTAGAAGAAATGGATATCTCTTGGCAAATCGCCAAGGCAGTGCTTCGGGCTAAGAAATTTACTAAGAGGACGGGAAGGAATAATTGGAATGTGCCAAATAATCAGAACGTGGGTTTTAACAAGGACACTCTGAGGTGTTACAAATGTCACGAGCCGGGTCACTTTGCTCGTGAATGTACAAATCCATGTAAGGAAAGAAGCATGGAAAGGGCGCTGGTACCAGTTGGAAGTGCTAGAGGAGAAAGTAGGATTAGTTCGGGTGATGGGAACGGGGAATGGTAGCTCAACAGTTCTACTAGACTGATCAGATGGCTGCTCTCAACATAAATAAACAGACTACCAACTTTGCTCATATTGAAGATGCTGAAGATGAAAATGCTGCTGAGGAACAAGTTCAGGAACTTCAATTTGCTTTTATGGCTTTCACCTCCTCCAGCTCAACTAAGGTAAGTTCTCAATTATGTTCTCCAGCTTGTGTTAATAAAGTAGATCTATACAAATCTCACAATAGTAATTTGCTTAGAGAAATGGAAACTTTGAAATTCGAAAACCATAAACTTAAGAAAATAAAAAAGCTTTTCTAGATAAAACTGAGGAATAGAAAAAGGATTTTTCCAAACTCAAATATGATTTTAGTTTAAAATGTTGTCACCACCTAGATGTCAAACAGAAAATTGTTGAATTAATTGCCTAACTGGAAACCTGTAAATTAGAAGTTTCAAATCTAACTAATAAATTTAAAAGAGCTGAACTAGATTTTAGAAAATTTAATGGTTCCAGTAAAGTAGTCAATTCCATGATTGAAAATCAACTATGATAGAAAGAAAATCAAGGTAAGGGTATATGATATAGTCAAGTACCCCCACCATATAATGACAACTATACTGGTCTTCCTCTTATCAAAGAGCAGGAAGAAAAGGTAAAGGACATGAAGTATGATAAACCTGCCAAAATTGAAAGGTTGACTCAGAAGTGGCGACTGCGTCCACTTGAGAAGTGAATGATTCTAATGTGTTTGACTCATGTGCAGATAAAGTAATCATTGAGGATTGGACTGATGAGGATGATGACTCATGTGTTCAATCAATAGACATTATTTCTGATGTTCCTTTAAAATTACCTGTTTTGAATTATGTTATACCGATTGTTTATGTGGGCTCTGTTTTTAAGACCAGAGATACTTGTGTGGTTGATTCTATTAAAACTTTGAATTCTCACAATGTGGTCTTTAATAAGTCTAAAAAATCAAAAAATTCTAATAAATACTCATTTCCAAAGTTTGTTAAAGAGCGATGCTCTAATGACAAACAGGGTAGTGAGTTAAATCATGTATCAAACAATAAACATCAGGTAAAGCAAACTGGTCCACACAACTGGTCCAGACATGGAGTTGACCAAAATAAATTCTATATCAAATGTCAAACCTGTTTTAACTGTGGCACTCCTCGTCATATTTCTAGAAATTGTCCACATCGTCCATATGTCCCTTACTATGGATTTTAACAGAGGAATATGCCTCAAAATACCTATAAGCGAAATTTCAGGTATAACTAGGCTAATCCTTCTGACGATGATTGGAGAAGAAACAAATAATATAGGTTTAGTACTCATCAGACCAAGCCTAACATGTTTCATAAGGTGTTAGAACCGGTGCTTCGATTTCTAAAATGAACACGGTTTCTAAACCTAAACAAGTGGAAAAGAAAAAATCATTTGTGTCTCCCACTTACATACCAAAGACTAAGTCATCCATTCATACAAATAAGGCCAAATCTTACAATGGTAGACACGAATGGTTGCCTAAGTCTCCGGTAAAAGAGACGTCAAATTCTATATTAGATGATCAAAAGCACATGTCATGGCAAGACGTGACAACTTTAGATGAGTCAGGTTCACCCAGTGTAATTATGGACTGGGTACCAAAGTCTAACTAATCTCGCACATCGTGCAAGAACAGCTATGGAGGAATATCATCAGACCTTGGTATGTTGATAGTGGTTTTTCCAGGCACATGCCAGGAGACATTTCCCAGCTACACGACATTCAAATCTTTAACGGTGGTTATGTTTCCTTTGCGGGGTGAGAAAAAGGGAAGATTACGCACAAGGGTATTATAAGTAACGGTGTTCTAAAATTTGAGAATGTTAATTTTGTTCCTGAGTTGAAGCACATTCTATTAAGCGTGTCACAGATTTGTGATAAAGGTTTCTCAACTCATTTCACTAATAAAAAGTGTTTGATTTTAAAACCTGGTATCATCATATCAGAAGACTGGATTCTTTTTCAATCACAAAGAAAAGATAATGCTTACTTGATCGACATGAACAAAAATGTTCCTGATGAAATAAATTGCCTATTTTCAAAAGTTTCTGAACATAATGCCATGCTTTGGCATCATTGTCTTGGTCACGCGAATGTGAAAAACTTAAACCATCTTGCTAAAAATATTTGGTGCGAGGTTTACCCGTCAAAGATTTTGTTACTATTGAAAAGTGTATGGCTTGTGCTTTGGGTAAACATAATTGCAAATCTCATAAACCAAAACCAATTAATACCATTTCATCAGTGTTTTAATTATTACATATGGATCTATTCGGTATGGTTCATGTTTTGAGTCTTTCTTGCAGTTCTTATTGTCTCGTTATTACTGATGACTACTCATGTTTTACTTGGGTGTTTTTCTTGGCAAATAAGAGTGAAATGGCATAATTGATTAAAAGGTTCGTGGTGCTTATGGAGAATCAGCTAAATATAAAGCTGAAGTGCATTCGGTGTGAAAATGGCATAGAGTTCAAGAATGCGTCATTGAATTATTTTTGTTCAAAGAAGGGGTGCTTCGACAATACAGTTCTGCTCGGACACCGCAACAGAATGGTGTTGCTGAAAGGATAAACATGACTCTTATTGAGGCGACAAGGACCATGTTGTGTGATTCAAAACTGCCGCTATTCTTCTGGGCAGAAGTTGTTAATACGATGTGTTACCTTCAAAATCGGGTGATAATTAACAAGTCTCGAATGAAAACTCCATATGAGATTGTCTATGGTCACAAGCCCACAATTGCACATTTCAGAGCGTTTGGTTGCCTGTGTACTCTACTGAATCTTAAGTCAACTCCAAAATTTGGGGCCAAAGCTGATGATTGTTATTTTGTTGGCTATGTTGGCCGTACTGCCTACAGAGTCTACAACAAATCAACCAAGCAGATAGTAGAATCATATGATGTACATTGGTTGGAAGAAAACAAGACCGATGCCTGTGTTGGTCCAGACTGGTTGTTCGACTACAATGAACTTTCCAAACCTTTCAATGTGTCTCCGAAATAAGCAAGATGACACGGGGGTTATTGTTAGAAACAAGGCAAGGCTGGTTGTTCGACTACAATGAACTTTTCAAACCTTTCAATGTGTTTCCCATCATCGATACAGAAATTTTGACTGCTGATACTGTACATCCTGAGAAAGAAGATTCACCTGCAGTCTCTCATATATCTCCAGTTCTAGATGATGATTCCTCAGACTCACCCGATATTAAACAAGAGAAGGTTCCCGAAATTGTGACCTCACCAACTTTAACAGAAAATACTCCAATAGTTGAGGGGTATAATCCTATTCGTCAAATTTTTGAAAGCACTCTATTTCCCGATGACATTCTGAATGAATACGTTGCCAGCACCTCGTACTCACATAGTACAGCAGCCTCTGGATGGAAGAATCCACTCACTGAGATTGATGAAAATTTATCAAACTTACCCTCTACCGGTGTTGTTCCCGAACAATAAATTACATCAAGAATCCAGCAAAATCATCCAATTAAGAATGTCATAGGTCCTCTTGAAACAAGCGTATCTGCCAGAAATCAGACCGGACACATAAAAGCTGCTTGTTTTCCTGTTTTCTCTTAGATTGAGCCAAAGTCGGTACAAATGGCTCTTAAAGAACCAAGCTAGGTGGATGCTATGCATGAAGAATTGAATCAGTTTGATAAGCTAAAGGTCTGGAGGTTGGTTGAGCTGTCGGTGGGAAAGAAAGCGTTGGATACGAGATGGGTTTTCCGAAACAAGCAAGCTGACACGGGGGGTTATTGTTAGAAACAAGGCAAGGCTAGTCGTTCGTGGTTTTCGTCAGGTTGAAGGGTTGGACTACACTGAAGTTTATGCTCTCGTAGCTAGACTCAAAGCCATTCGGAATTTTCTGGCTTATGTGTCGTTCATGGGTTTTACAGTCAATCAGATGGATGTTAAAACTACGTTTCTGTATGGTGAGGTTAAGAAAAAGAATTACATGGACCAACCACCCGGGTTTGTAGGCTCAAAGAATCCCACTCACGTCTACAAGTTAGATAAGGCACTGTATGGTCTTCATCAAGCCCCTCGGGCATGGTATGCTACATTGACGGCTCATCTTCTTGGTCATGGTTATAAAAGAGAGACGCTTAATCAAACTCTATTCATTAATATCGTTGGGAAAGATTTGATTCTGGTTCAGATTTAAGTGGATGACATTATCTTTGGGTCTACTAGTGTTGGGTTGTGCTCTGAGTTTGAAGAAGAGATGAAGAAGAGGTTTGAAATGAGCTCGTTGGGGGAAATGACAACGTTTCTAGGGTTGCAGGTTCGTCAAAGTTCGACGAGAATTTTGCTGCATCAAGGAAAGTATGTTTCCGCTCACAGGTTATCTGGATGTAACATCAATTGCTAGATTACGGTGTGGAATTTCTTGGCACCCCTATCTTTTGTTATAATGATGCTGCCATCGCAATTGTTAAAAATCCGGTTCAGCACTCAAAAACCAAGCACATCGATATCAAAAAACATGTCATTCGTAACTGTTACGACCGTAAATTGATTCATCTTGAACAAGTTCACACTGATAACAATTTGGTGGACTTATTTACAAAACCGGTCGGAACAGCCAGATTTAATGTGCGTGTAGGTTTTCTTAAAATGCTTCGTTTCGAGGATTGAGTCTCCTTGAGGTTAAACTTGTACATATTTCTATTTTTGCACAAATTTAGGGGGAGAAAATTTTAAAAAAAAATCCAAAAAGAGTGTGTGTGTGTTTATTATTAAAATAAAAAAAAATTATTATTACAAGGTTATTTATTCACTTTCGCTTAAAGTTATGTCGGTTGCTCAAGTTGGAAGGACATATACTTGTATATGTTTGGTCCTGTCATCTATTCCTAGACTCATAGGATAGCCATTCACCTAAAGAATGAAAGCATCCGCGCCGTTTGTGATGCGGTTTTGCTTTTAATTCTTTAACTTAAAATTATGTCGGTTATTCTAAGTTGGAGGGACACGTATTCTCATATGTGTTTGGTCCTTTTAACCACTAGTGGACATACGGGATAGCCATTTACCAAAAAACTAAGAGTGCCTGGGGTAACTGAGTTTATATAAAAAAAAGGTCTTCTGTAACTTTCTGGGAAGTGATATGATTATTCAGTTAACAACTTTTTAGAAGCTTCAACTGTTTCAAATGAAAATTGTTCCAACCTTAGGAAAATGATAGAAAAATTGTTTTTGCGTGCCTAACGGGTGAAGTTATTAAGCTTAAAAGGCACTAGAACAGTCATTGATTTGCATGGTAGCTTTCCATGATGCGTAAAATTTGAAGTGATATAAACTAATTTTGCTAAACTTATTGTGGAGAGTCATTTTAAAGAAATGTGCATGTCTCCATATACATCTCTCCGAATGATAGACAGAAAAGTAATTACTCAGTCATACATGAGCCCGTTAGTATCTTGATCACCAAAAACATTGTTGTTTGTTTTTAAGTTAAAAAAAATCGTGCTCTGAGTTCCTTATGTGTATATGTATATATAAATTAAAATATTGTTTTCTAAAGGCTTAAAGGGTCAAACTAGAACTACAGGGTTGGGGCATTCAAGTAAGTCCTAAACACTCTGAATGAAAGGCATGTAAGTCCGGACGGCTTGTAAGTCCAACGTTCAACCATAAAGCTTAAAAATTTGTTCAATTATTTACAAAAATCTTATGATCAAGCACTAGGGGGTTGGATTGAAATTGGGATGATCTGGGGAAAGCCAAATACGCTTTAAGAAGAGGTAGGAGGCATCACAGGTCCATAAGTGATGTCCATCTGAGATTTGTGCCTAACTGAACCTAATTCATATAATTGATGCAATGAAAATCATGCTAAGTTCGTTATACCTACTATCAACCTGTCTCTTTATGTCATAATAATGCCAAACATGAATTCTTGTGAAAGCACCTTATTCAATATGATTCCATGTTTAGATCTTTTCATAAAGGCGGGGATTTTATCAAAACTGATATTTGATCCCAAATTTGCTAAATTACAAGACCGGTGTTTCATGTTATTTTTTTAACTGTGTTTCTTTTAGTTTTCTTTTTATTTTAGCTATTAGTTTAATTTTATTTTATCTTATTTTCATCTCAAAAGTTACTCTCATCGAAACGAGTGCTATAATAAATATTTTATGGTTAAACTTGTGTTGGGTCTTAGGTGGGTCTGCAGATTATGTTTTTGGCTGAATACTTGTTTTAGGCCTATTCTCTTGGATCTGTGTCCATTAGGGTTCTCGGCCCGTGGGTTTTGGGATATAAAAACCTCTTAGATCTGCATTATTGAAATTATTTGCCAAAAAATATCTTCTCTCTTAATCACTCTTGGCCGAAAACCCAAAGCCTTCTTGCTAATCAAGTTGAATTTGATTTTGCGTCTATGTGTTGATTGTTCTTTGTTCAATAACAGGTAAGGAACTTGACGGATGACTTGTCTGATTCTAGAGGGGTTTATTGAGATGTGATATCGATACTTGATTGAGTTTTTGATTGACGATTCAGATAATGAACCCGTGTTAAGTTGGAAATTTGATTTAGTTGAGGAAATTGTTGGTTTTTAAAGTTAGTTGCAGGTTCTCTTTGTCCTTGGTGATTTCGGTTTTTTGGAGAAGATGACACTGATCTCAAAAAAAAACTCAAAATGGTTTTCTTCCAGTTAGTTTGACCGAAAACTCTTGGTCAAACCAAGAGTACCCGGTTGACCATGTGGACCGAGAACTTCTATTGTTGACCGAGAACTCCTTGTTCTCGGTAGGATTGGACAGAGAACACATTATTGGACCGAAATCTATCAGTGTGGACAGAGAACTCATATCTGGACCGAAAACGATTATATAAATCATTATTAATTTTCATTTGTGGTCCTTATAATTTGTTTCTATCATACTTGGTCCCTGATGTCTTGAAAATTCAATATATGTCTTAAAATTTATGTTTGTTAACCAAGTTAAATAGATGATTGCTAACTTAACTCGTTTGCTGCAGTAATGGTTGATCAAGCATCACTAAAGTTCGTTGATACTCATAACATAGCTGGACATTTGTTTGATCCACCTCTGGCATAGAAGGAGTTTAAGTCCATGATTGTCGGTCTCAATACTTACAGGATTTCTCACGCTTTACAAGAAACTCCTGTCATATGTAAGAAGATGATCACGGATTTCTGGAATAATGCTTCTATCAACCAACGAGGAATAGGTGGAGCTGTTACTATTGAATCCAAAGTTCAAAAGAAGCCGGTCGTCATCTCTTATGCCATTATACGCGAAGTTCTTCTATTTGGAGATCAACCTAACTACCCAACGGAATATCACTGATGCTGTTACGGAAATTCTAGTCAGGATGGGTTACGAAGGATCCTATCCTCCTGCTATAAAGAAGCTTTTTCATCCTTACTGGAGGTTTTTGATACACATGTTCTTTACTTGCGTGTCGAGACGTAAAAGAGGGTCTTATGAGATTAGCCACATTCAGATGTCGGCTGTAGTTGCTCTGATCATGGACTGGAAGTAAAATTATTCCAAATTTGTGTTCGATGAGATGATGAGCAACTTAAAGGGAAAGAAGAAGGAGATGTTCCTTATGTATCCTCGGTTTCTACAGATGATCTTTTATTCATATTATCCTGACTTTGTTAAGTCTGTCGAGACGCTGGATATGAAGTTAATGGGACCCAATACCTTTGGATTGATGAAACATTCCAGGAAGGGGTCAAAGGTCGTTTATCAAGGCCCCACGAACTAGTCAATTTCGGTAAATTTGCTGAGACTGAGACTGTTTCTGTCAGTGCTCAGGTTGCTGAGGAGCATGTGATGCCGGTTTAGAGGCGTAATGCTACGTTTGAGGTCATTTCAGATGACGATGAAATAGAACACCAAGACACAGAAACTGCTCCTTCTGTAGAGCAGCTAAAGGAGTTTAAGAAATTCAAGGAATTACTTCAGCCAACTGCTTTGAAGCCTCCTCAAGCAGCTACTGAAACTCAAGATGAAGATACTCCGGATGAATCAGACGCTAATCTTATTCCACGAAAAAGAAGAAAGAAAGATCCAAGATTAGGCGTGTTGTTTACTGAAACCACAACTACAGCAACATTAAGCCAACAACAAGAACGTGAGTTGCACACTTCTGAGACTCACGTTGATACAAGTCCATCCACAACTGAGCATCAATCTAAAGATAAGATTTTTGACAATATTGCTCAGGAATTTGATTTTGAAACTGATACTCCTGTCTTTGACAAGCCATCGGAATCATCTAACTCAACTGGTCAGTCAAGCTCTAGCGCTTCAGAAAAGATTACTCATATTCTTGCTATGCAAGATAACTATTTGCAGGATAAAGGAAACGGAGTTGTACTTGAAGCTGCATCTGTGGATGTGCAGGCTTTGCAACGTCGAGTCTTTGAACTCGAACTAGATTCGGTTGTAAAAGATGTGTGCATCAAAGAACTTGAAGCCAATAACACCGACAAGGATTCAAAGATTAAAGAGCTTCAGTCCAACATGGTGGTTTAACTGCTATATACTTAGACCCTCAACAGAAACTCATTCAGAAGTTTGGGGACGAATTCAAAAGCAGTGAAAACTCTGTTTTGAAAACAACTACCGCTGATCAAAGCGGGAGCTCTAATGCACATGCTGACGCTTCTAAGTCACTGGAGCACTATTTCTCCATTCCACCCAAGTCTGCTGAACAGTCTGATCGACTTCAAAAGAAGATCCTTATCATGAAGAATTCAAATCAGAATGTTGAGTCCTTTGATCATCCAGATAAGTTTATTGTAATCTACAAATGGTTTTTATGAGAAATACGGTGATAGGTCTGGGATCATGTCATGGGGATTTGATGTTGATAAGAGTATGTGGTGGGTTAAACGCAAGTCTGGGACCACTGAGTATTATCACAAGATGAAAGATTTTGGCTTCTGGACGAAGGTGGATCTGAGCGACCTCATCAATGCTCCATTTCATAACCCGAATCATGATAAGAAAGCCACAAATTTTTGGAATTTCTTGAGGAGACAAGTCGATCAAGGTTTCCCAAATATGACCACTGCTGAGTCATTTTTGAAGAAGGCAAAGGGGGTGCGTGATCCAAAGACAGGAAAAACAATGGTGAATGTGATGTGGCCTAATACCAACAAAGCTACTCACATTCCTCTATCTACTTCTATTCCTAAAGGATCAGGATCATTGGATGAGATGAAGTTTTGGGCATACGATAGTGAAACTGCCACTGTTGTTAATCTAATGAAGAAAGGGCAATTTCGTTTTGTTGCTCCACGTGATTTATTGAAGTTTAATGAGAGTGAAATCAAGACGTTGAGTAATTTTCAAATTATTGGCGAACCACTATTTGAGGTTGCTGCCAAAGAGTATACGGGGATGATGTCTTCCATTATAATGGGCTTGTGGTATGGTGGATGTAAAGAGGCTAAAGCGAACATCTTGGAGCATGATTAATAGCAAAGCTACAAACCAGTGGGAGATTGTTGGGTATATATTTAGTTGGTTTGTACTTAGTTTTTGTTTGATGTAATGTACGTTTTGGGATGCGTATGTAAACCGAGATCAATTTGAGATCTCGGTGGGCTTGGGCTTATTGTTAGCCTAGGTTGTGTTTTCCCCTATATATATGGATGTATTTCATAGGGTTAAGGTTGGTCATTCATAACAATATTAGTGAACTTGTGTTTTGTGTAACCTAGTGCTAAGCACCCGACGTTAATCAAACGTGTGTTTTGAAGCATCTTCTAGTGTTATTTACGTGTTATACTTGTCTATATCTTGAATCACCTCTTGTTATATTCCGCAATAACATTTAGGTAATTGATATCATATTGAAAGATTCATAAACGGGACTTACAGGAAAGATTTGAATGATTATGTCATATATGTTTGAAGTTTTATATTCCGCGAAAAGTTTTAATTAACTATAATATTTAGAACTGCGTTTATGAGTAAATCCAACGCCAAAGTAGGGCACCAGGACCGGGGCCTTACATCACTGGAACTGATAAAAAACACACTAGCAAGTTGGGCCGGTGTGTCACTTGGTTGATATATGAAAATGAATCTTTACATACAAACACTGATAAAACCCCTAACTGGCCTATGAACCCTAGCATTATAATTGATCAAACGGTTGTATAATTGTTCAATTAACCATGGGGTTAATTATATATGATGATAGATGAACATGTTTCATATATGAGTTACCTGAATCATAGACGAATCGTTGGTCTAATTGAACGTAACAGTGACAGGCTAATAAGGATTTAGAAACGGTGATTGCTCCTGAAATAATGAAATTAAGTAGGGTTAAGGGTCGATGGGTTAAGAGGGTGGTGCAGGAGAGTGTAATTGTATTATGATTAATCCTAAATGGTATAACAATGATTTGATAGTAAACGGTTTGATATTCTAATAACCAAATCAAAACAATCGCGTTTTCTAAATTAAACTCGTCAACAATCAAAACAAATCAATTCCAAATATACAATGAGAATTACTAATCAAGAAAGGAATCGGGTACGAATTGAGCGGATACGGGTTTCTGGTATGGGTTTGGATCAAGGGTAAACAAGTTAGGTTATAATATGATATTAATCAGATTCGTAGCAAATCCATGAACTTTATGAATGTAAACAATATGGGTTAAAACTAAGGTTTAGGATAAAATGTGTATATAAATGAAATTTATTTATATATATTAACTAAATATAATAAACAAATAATAATAATTCGATAAACGCGATATTATATTGATAAAGATTACCCGAAAATGAAAATGAGTCGGGTAGTGGTATTTTATATATTATACGAAAATCCGAGTTGTTACGGATAATAAACCGCATAAAGACTCACAGTGTCCAGAAACCTGAGGCATCCCATCAATACAGGATTTGAGGCCATAAGACCATACACCATTGAAGTGTTAACCATTAGCTAGACAACTTTTATTTAGAATATTTGTTTTTTGGTGATCAAATAATCATAAGGCTTGAGTATGACAGGCTATCACAAGTCTGCCTTCATTACCAAGACTTTTGGAAAACACTAACACCTCTTTCAATTTGGCAATATTTATGTTCATATCACATACTTTACCCTAATTGTTTGTTTAAGACCTGTTAATGCACCAATGCAGTTAAGCACTCAGTCTTTTAAGCCTATTTTTATACTAAAATTTCAGAATAAAATGACCAATGTATAATCATGTTCTCTTTTTGCTTCCAAACTCATTTTGAGGAGCACAAATTTTTAATGTTTTTGTAGTTTTGAAATATTTGTATGTATTTTGATTTTATTTATACATACGACAAGCACAATATTTTTGTATTTTCCCATTGTCTCCCCCAAAACATAAAATATTAAAGAAATAAAAACAACACAAAAACAGTACAAACAAAAGAAAAATGATTATCCGAGCTTAGAGATATCAGCAATAGATTTTAAACCATTTAAACCAAGCAAAAATTTTAATCTTATTTTATCGAATGCTTTGGTAAAAAGATCTGCCTTCTAATAATCCATGTGCACCTTCCCTGCATCAATTAATTTCTTTTCATAGCAGTCACGGATAAAGTGATAATTAATATCAATATTATTCGTTTTAGAGTGGTGCACAGGGTTCTTCGTGATACAAATAGAAGCAGACTTATCAATAAAAATGTGGGTAGTAAGAAACTTCAAACCGTAATCCCGCAAGTGTTGCTGGATCCATAAAACCTGTGAACAACAACTCGAGGCTGCCACGTATTCGGCTTTTGGGTTGAAGTAGAGATCGTTGCCTACTTCTTACACTTCCAGGAAACAAGCCGGCTTCCTAGAAATTGACAACCCATTATAGCACACTTGAAGTTGATCTTGCATCCTCCATAATCCGAATAGGAAAAAGCAGTAAGATCGAAACTATCGTCCTTGGTATACAATAACCCGATGTCAGCATTACCCCCCAAATAGTGAAATATACGCTTCATCATCGCCAGATGAGTCACTCTGGGACTCGATTGATACCTGGCACACAAGCAATCAGCAAACATTATATCAGGGCACCATGTAGTTAAGTACAGTAAAGGACCTATCATAGCTCGGTAAGGTGCAGATCAACGGTATCCTCCAATTCATCCGGTGACAAATTGTGACCCACGGGAAGAGGAGTAGAAGGGACTTTTCTGGCAATAATCTTGAATCGGCTCAAGACATCGTTCACATACTTCGTTAATGAATGAAAATTCCATCATCAGACTGTTGAACCTGCAACCCTAGAAAGGAATATATCTCCCCCATTGAGCTCATATCAAATTTTGTCTGCAACGAGTTTTCGAAGTCCTTACATAACTTGTCGTTTGTTGATCCAAATATAATGTCATCAACATAAATCTGGATGAGGACCGTACACAACATCTCGTTATGCCCGTTTTACTGATGAAACGAATTCTGGTCCATAACAACTTCATCTTCTTACTTTAACTAAGTCTGAACGTCACTAGTTCGTCCCGAATCATCCCAAACAACTTGTTTATTACAGAGTTCACGTTTTTCTTACACGGTACGGTCCGATTTACATTAGTACCAAATCTTAAGAAAAACCTAACTTTTATATCTAGAACGTACCTTATCCGGATGTGTTTCTTACTGCTTCGTGATGCTTGAATCACAAAATCTGCCCTCCTTTAGCTCGGATTTGATCCGAGTTTGAAGGAGAGTGTTTGTGTGTGTTTTTGAGTGTGTGGAGGCAAAGGTGTAAATGAGGGTTTTGGGTTTTAGGGAGGTTTAAAGGTGTTTAATACCCCTAAGCCCATGGACCTAAGCCTCATCACTGTCTCTTATTCCATCTTTTATTGTCCAAGTTCACACTCTATTATTATTTAACTTAAATAATTAATAACACATCATTAAGTAAACGCAATTCTTTTATTTATTGTTATCAAAAGTAGAATGTTACAAGAGATATGCGATACATAGAGAGAGAGAGAGAGAGAGAGAGAGAGAGAGAGAGAGATAAAGATATGTGGAAGAGAGAGTTGTGAGTTATGGTTCAATTACATCTATAAACTATTTAGGCTAGATCTAGCCAAGTCTTTGAGATATCGGGCCTAATCCATGATCAACAAAAGATGATCCTAACAAATGAAAACCAAACTAACCGACCACGTCAATTCCATTAAGTCCCATTAGATTTTCAAAGACATAGTTAGTTTGGTAAATGAAATATATATACATACATATATATATATATATATATAAAATGAAAGAAATAGAAATGATTTAATAACTACCTTCGTTAATTAAGGTAACCTTGTTAGTTCAAATAATCCTAACTATCAAGTCCAGTTCATCAAGTATGCTTAGTTAACCTTGTTAACTTGGTTAAATCAATCTACTAACTTGATTTGGTAAGATCGTAGTTAAATGGTTAATTAATGCATACGCGTTTCAACAGTTAGCCGTGCCAAGTTGAAGAAGGGAGTTACCTTTAACTCGGAACGTAACAGGATTCAGGTGAGTTTCTAGCCCCTTTCCCTTAAAATGTTTTAGGACTATCTGCATACTTGTAAGAAAAGAAGTTGTATACATAATTTGCACATAATTATATATTGAACGAATTATACGCATGTGTTTATTATGCTTATACATATATGATTGTATGAGTTACATAAAGAGTAAAATTTAAGAGATAGGGTAACATATCCTTATAACATTTGTGCAAGAGTTAGGGCGGCAAGCCCTAATAATACTTGTGCAAGAGTTATGGCGGAAAACCCTTATAATATTTGTGCAAGAGTTAGAGCAGAAAACCCTTACAATATTTGTGTAAGAGTTAGGGCTGCAGACCTTTATAATATATTTGTAAGAGGTAGGTGTTGTTCTTGGAGACAAAAACTATCTACAATCTGATTTCATGTTTGCAACTGTGTATGTGGTCTGAAGGTCTGCAATCTGAAAATATAATACTGTTTGTTTTATAAAATGGATATCATCTGCATAAGCTGAAATTTAGTTACCTATCATATATATCTCAGTAGATAGAAGTCATTTAACAGCTATAGACTGCTAAAATAATTCGTGGTGGTGCACGAACTATGGAAGTAGGTGGTAGTGAATGATTGGTGGAAGACGATTGTGGTAGGCAGTGAACGGTGGTGGTGGATGATACATGGTGGTGATGGACGGTGGGTGGTGGTGGTGGTGGTGGGTGGGTGGGTGGTGATGGTGGTGGTGGCGGCGTGTAGCATCCCAGCTACCGCCGCACCATAATATTGTCCAGGTGGAGCCTTCCCAGGAGGTCACACATCCTCATACTACTCCCACCTGAGCACGCTTAACTATTGAGTTCTCCTCTCATCCGCTACCATTAAGCGCCCAAAACGCGTTATGATATGGAAGGTATCCACCTCCTTAAAAAGAAGGCTTAGTTCTCCTCCCCAACCGATGTGGGGTGTCACAATCCACCCCCCCCCCAGGGGTCCAGCGTCTACGTGGGACCTGGCACTACCGGTCAAACCCTGGATCTGATACCATCTGTAGCAGCCCAGCTATCGCCGCACCATAATATTGTCCGCTTTGGCCAGGACGTACCACCATCACCTCACGGATTTGCTTTTGGTTGCCCAGGTGGATACTTCCTAGGAGATCACCCATGCTCATACTACACCCACCTGAGCATGCTTAACTGTGGAGTTCTCCTCTCATCCACTACCATTATGCGCCCAAAACGCGTTATGATGGGGAAGGTATCCACATCCTTATAAATAAGGCTTAGTCCTCCTCCCCAACCGATGTGGAATGTCACAATCTTGTAAGGCCCTGTTCCCGGTGCCTCACTTTGGATGTTGAATTTACTCATAAACACAGTTCTAAAAATCAGAGTTAATTAAAAACTTGTGCGGAATTTAAAACTTCAACCATATATATTATATAATATTCAAATATTGTTTCGAATAAACATATTTTGTCTTTTAAGGTAAAATAAAAATCTTTAAAACATCATAACATTTTTCCTTGAGATGCCAGTATCTTCAATTCCATGCCATGTGTCCACGTCAAGCGAACTGCCTCATCCTACTCACCTGCGTGCATACTAAAAGTAAGCTACGTTGAGTGAGTTCTAGTTAATCATACAATACGTTTACTATCTTACTTATATGTATCCGAAGGCACATATACTTCATTCTTACATAGACACATACTTACTATCGTTCATACTTTATACTTTCATACTTTCATTTTATATACTTACTTACCTTCATACTTTCTTTCTTTCATATTCATACCTTACGTTTTAAAGAGCATCACGCCCCTATTTTCCTCGAGTATTATTAGGGCCCGGTTCCCTCTTGCGTCGAATAGTATTAGGTCTGGTTCCCTCTTTCCTCGAATATTAGTAGGGCTCGGTTCCCTCTTGCCTCGAGTATTATTAGGGCCAGGTTCCCTGTTGCCTCGAATATTATTAGGGTTTGGTTCCCTTTTCCACCATACAACCATACCTTACCTTTCCTTGTCTTTATAATTCTAAACATCATTCATACATTCAATATTTACATTAGCATACATACATTATACATATATACTTTCCTTTACATACTCATCCCATACTTACTACACATTTTCCAACTTGATAGTACGTGCAATATCCAAAGATCGTTCATGTACCGACAAGCATTCATTCATATCACAATTATAACTATCACATAGAGGTGCACAAATCGGTTTTTTTAAAAAAACCGGTTCGGTTATTAACCGGACCGGTTTTTTTCGTCCTGGAAAAAAACCGGTTCGGTTAATAACCGGACCGGTTAATAACCGGTTTTTGTGCATGAAAACCATAACCGGTCAAACCGGTTACGACCGGTTTGGGAACCGGTTAGAACCGGTTAATAAACCGGTTTTTTATAGACCGGTTTTTTAATAACCGGTCTAACCGGTTAACCGGTTTTTTTTTTTTTTTTTTTTTTTTTTAAATAACCATTATTTTTTCACAGTATAAACAAACCGGTAACTACAAGCATTAAATCGTTATCGCATATTCGTAACTCAAAAATACATAACTTTCATTTATAGCTTTTACATTAAAAATACAAACATTAAATCGTTATTGCATATTCGTAACTCAAAAATACAAACATTAAAGAATGCTTAGACATGATTACATTAACAACTTGCTATTTCTTACTCATTATTTTCATCGCTACCCGATCCCGAGCTATTCCTTAGGTAATCGTCGTACGCGGCTTCTTCATCGGTCATTGGTTGAGTGTGTCCTTGATTGACCTCGTCTTCATACAAGCCCGCCTCATAGTCCATTTCCCCCTCGAGTGAGCGTTGATGTTGTGCCCTATCTAAAGCGTCCAAGTAATCCTTGTAGCAAATAGACATCTCTACAGCTGGTGGAGTCAGTCGAGTCCTCCTAATCGATATAACCCTGCCAGAAACAGAAAAAGCAGACTCCGAAGCTACCGTGGAAGCTTGGACCGTTAGTAAATCTTTGGCCATGGCGGCGAGGATCGGAAACTCATCCTCCTTACCTCTCCACCAAGCCAGCAAATCAAGACTTCTAAATTCATCCGGAGTCATGTGTTTCACAAAGTTGGTACCACCATACCTTCCAAGTTCACTGCTTGGGGTGTTTACCTTTTGACGTTTACCGGCGTCTTCCCAAATCATGTAGTACATCCCCATTTCAAGGTCGGTTTGGGATTGGGATTGGGCAACAGCTCTTAACGAGTCATGAATTTGGGAAGACGACCCGTATTTTGTAAGGTAAACATCATACATGTTAGACAAGGTGGTGTTGAAAGCATTCTTTAAAGTTTGGTTATAATAGGGGTTTTGATCGTCGTTTAACTCTAGCTCATCACAAATTTTTTCTATTAAAGCTTCAACACCACCAACATTTATGCAAGGGTTTAACGCAGCAGCACATGTCAAAACAGCGGGTAGTTGTTGAAAATATTTTCTAAATTTTTCTTTCATTTTTACACCCATATCAAAATAAGGTGCACCCCTACAATGAAGTTCACCCAACTTTGTGCACATGACAGCAATTTTTGGTAAAGCAATGGGGCTTGTTGGATAGTAAACCCCGGATAAACTTGTTGTGCAAGATTTAAAAATTTGAAGTACCTCCGTAACGATCTCAATCAATAACCAGTTTCTAGGATCGTACGGTGCACATTTACCCCTACTTGACATTATTTGATGAAACGCAACTAGTGATTCTTTTTGTTGGATGGCTTTCTCAAACATATCACAAGTCGAGTTCCATCTTGTTGGACAATCCCAATTGGGCCCCAACCATTGACAATTAGCTTCATCACAAAATTTTTTGTATCTTGAAAATGTTTTATTGTTGCTAAAAACATCTCGTAACATTCTTTTAAAATTGTTTCTTTGCGTTTCGATCACGTTTAACCCATCTTGCATGGCCAAGTTGATAATATGTGCAATGCATCGGCTATGAAAAAACGCTCCATCACAAATAGGTTTATACTTTAATTTTAAATGGCCAACCGCGGCCGTATTGTTGGACGCGTTATCAAACGAAATTGAAAAGATTTTATCTTCAATCTTGTATTGTCGAATGACTTTATCCAAGAGTTTAAAAATATTTCCGCCCGTGTGCGGGTAATCAAACAATTGAAACGCAACGGTTCGTTTCATCATTTGCCACGACCCGGGGTCAACCCAATGAGCCGTCACACAAATGTATGAGTCGGGCGAACCATTAGGTACCGACCACACATCCGTTGTTAAGTTTACACCAGTTTGTAAGTTTGAAAAGTATGAAATTAGTTCGGATTTAGCGTTTTTCCAAGCTTTAAGACAATCTCTTCTAAGGGTCGAACGACTTACGTGTTGGTAGCGTGGTTGAACATACTTTTGCATCATCGACGTGAATTGAGGGTTGTCGAAGTGGTTGAAAGGAAGTGTATTTTGAATCACAAAGTTTGAAAACTGGTGACGTACCTCTTCAAGGTCGTACGTAAACACCGTTCCTTGATTCGTCATCTCCGGCTGCGAACTACTTCCCGATTCGTCCTTCAAGGCCTTGCAAAAGGGCCTTTGTACATGCGCTCTTAAAGTGGAGTTTGCATCTTTGCCATAAAACTTCAAACAATGTTTGCATCGAGCTTTTTGGGTACCGTTAGACATTTCGCATAGGTCGAAATGTTGCCAAACATCTTGGTTTCGTTTCGTGGGGATGACCCGAACGACCGTTTCTCCCGTGTTCGAGGCACCCATGTTGACGGATGAAGCAGCACTTTGGGAGGCCATGATAATCGACTACGAAATAAGAGCGTATGGAGTGGTAATGTGGTATAATTGAGCGTGAGATAACAAAATAATCGCGTATGTAATAAACGTTTAGAGCGTTTGGAGTTGTATAATCGAGTGTGATCTAACCAATACCCAACCTAAGCTATATATAGATGTTTGTGGGGGTAAAATGGGAAAAAAAAAAACGGTCAAAAATAACAAAAAACGGCTATATGGCCGTTACTCAACGTTCAAAAACCGGTTTTAAACCGGTTAACCGGTTTTTTTATAACGGTCAAAAACCGGTTTATAAAAAAACCGGTTAACCGGTTTTTCTAATAACCGGTTATTAAAAAAACCGGTTTTTTATAAACCGGTTATTAAAAAAAACCGGTTTTTTTTAAAATCGGTTATAAAACCGGTTTAGGATCCAAATTGTGTAACCAATATACAAACCGCCGGTTTGTAAACCGGTCAAACCGGTTTACAAAAAACCGGTTTTTTTAAAAACCGGTTTCCGGTTTAAACCGGCAAACCGGTTCGACGACCGGTTTTTTTGACCACCTCTACTATCACATCAATCATTATGACATACACTTACCACTTAAGGTAAGTGTATTAACATTCACATTGAGTATGTACACAGCCCCCGAAAACATAACACGGAATGGGGCTAGAAACTCACATTTCTCCTGTTTCTTTCCGAGTTTATAGTAATCCCCTTCTTTAATTGAGCACGGCTAACTATATGATAATTACATATAGCAATCACTAACCTTTTACACATCGTATAAGTTTCCTCCTAAAACTTCTAAGTCTGGATCATTCTATTCGAATGGGGTATTCCGCTTAAATGGGGTATTCTATTCTAATGATCATTCTATTCGAATGGGGTATTCCATTTGAATGGAGTATTCTATTCTAATGGACATTCTAATCGAATGGGTATTCCATTCGAATGGGTATTCCATTTGATTGTAGTATTCTATTCGAATTTGTATTTTATTCTAATGGAGTATTCTATTCGAATGGGGTATTCCAGTTGAATGGAGTATTCTATTCTAATGGAGTATTTTATTCGAATGGGGTATTCCATTTGAATGGAGTATTCTATTCTAATGGACATTCTATTTGAATGGGTATTCCATTTGAATGGAGTATTCTCATCTAATGATCATTCTATTCGAATGGATATTCCATTTGAATGTAGTATTCTATTCTAATGATCATTCTATTCGAATGGGTATTCCATTTTAATGGGGTATTTTATTCTAATGATCATTTTATTCGAATAGGGTGTTCCATTTGAATGGAGTATTCTATTCTAATGTACATTCTATTCGAACGGGTATTCCATTTGAATGGAGTATTCTATTCTAATGATCATTCTATTCGAATGGGGTATTCCATTTAAATGGAGTATTCTATTTTAATGGACATTCTATTCAAATGGGTATTCCATTTGAATGGAGTATTCTATTCTAATGGAGTATTTTATTCGAATATACCCACTGTAGGGTACTAAATATCATATTTATCATTTTTCACTACATATTATAACATCTATTCTCATATTTTAGTGTTCTTTTATCTTTTTAACATGCTTCCTTCTAATCTAGACCAAGATCTAGCTCGTTTAACCATCAAGTCTAAACCTTTATTGATTTTAAATGCATTTAGGCTGGATCTAGGGTTTCCATTGGAACCGTACCTACTAACAAGTTCATTAAGTCCATTTTAAACATCAAGTTTACATTTTTGTGGTATAACAATACCCGATTTGCCTTAGTACCAAGTCTTAAGGCAAAGCGTTCTTAAAAACACCTCCTTTATGTATAAATAACATACCTTTGACGTGTTATAGGCTATGGCTAGCTTCACTACGTGACTCTAGACTCGTATCTTGCTTGTATAACTAAAGATCTATCAAGATCTAGGCTTTGTTCAGGATTCCGGATCTGAGCCACAAGGTAGGAGAGGTTGTGTGTGTGTTTTGTGTGTGTAAGGAGGCTTAGAGGATAAGAATGAGGGTTTTAAGGTTTTAGGGAGGTTTAAGAAGTATTTATGCTCTCTCAAGTCCATGGACCTAAGGCACATTACCATCCCTTATCCCATTATTTTATTAACCAAGTCCACACTCTATTATTCTATTTAACTTAATTAAATATTAACACCTCTTAAACAAACACATTTCCTTTTATTTATTATAAAACGTAGGATGTTACAAGTCTTCCCTCCTTAAAGAGGTTTCGTACTAGAAACCTAACTATTACATAAACAGTCCTGTGTAAAACTTGTGCATTCCTTCTTCTACTTCCAAAGTGGCTTTCGATCATTTACGATGTTTCCATATCACTTTCACCAATGGGATAACTTTATGACGAAGTTGCTTTTCCTTGCGGTCAACTATCTCTATAGGTTGCTCAATGTACTTTAACTATTCATCAACCTCAATTTCTACTAATGGCACATGAGCTGTGTCATCGGCTAGACATTTCCTCAAGTGAGAAACATGAATGGTAGAGAGAATCCCTTCTAACTCTCTAGGCAAATCTAACTTGTAAGGCACTTCACCCACGCGATCCATAATCTTAAACGGTCCAATGTACCTTGGACTTAACTTTCCTCTCTTCCTAAAGAGAATAATTCCCTTCCACGGCGAGACCTTGAGAATCACATTGTCACCAACGTTAAACTCGATTGGTCGTCGCCGCTTATCAGCATACGACTTCTGACGGTCTTGAGCAGCTTTCATTCTTGCCTTGATCTGATCAAACCTTGAAGAGGTTTCTTGCACAACTTCCAAACTTCCAATCTTTTTCTGACCAATCCCTCCCCAACATACTGGAGTTCTACAACGTCTACCATACAACATCTCAAACGATGGCATACCAATACTCTAATTGTAGTTGTTGTTATAAGAGAATTCTGCAAGGTGTAGATGATCATCCCAACTTCCTCCAAAGTCTAAAACATAAGCACGTAGAATATCCTCAAGGGTTTGATCGTCATTTCAAACTGTCCATCTGTTTGAGGATGATACGCCGTACTGATGTTCAATATGGTTCCCATAGTTTCATGGAATTTCTTCCAGAATCTTGAAGTAAAGCGAGTATCTCAATCGGACACGATAGACAATGGCACTCCGTGCTTAGTCACAACTTCTTTTATGAACACATTTGCTAACGCATCTGACGAGATAGCCTCTCTTATAGGCAGAAAGTGAGTACTTTTCGTCAAACGGTCCACAATCACCCAAATGGTATCATGATGTTTAGCTGTAAGGGGTAGCTTGGTTATGAAATCCATGGTGATGTGTTCCCACTTCCATTCAGGTATTTCCAATGGTTGCATCTTTCCATAAGCTTTTTGGTGTTCAGCCTTGACTTTTAAACAAGTTAAGCACTTACTAACATAGTCTACTACATCATTCTTCGTCCCCGGCCACCAATAGTCTCTCTTCAAATCCCAATACATCTTAGTGGATCCTGGATGGATCGAGTGTCTTGACTTATGAGCTTCATCTAGGATTCGGCCTCTAAGATCTCCATGGTGTGGGATCCACATACGGTCAAACCTAGTCTTCACACCATGACTGTTATCCATCAGCTCGTCTTTATGTCCGAAGATTCTTTCTTTCTTCACTAGCCCTTCATTTATAAGCACCTCAGACTTTGCCTTGATGATTTCCTCAAAGAGATATGGGTTAATGATCAACTTATACGAGTTCACTGTTGCAATGACTTCTTCATTCTTACGGCTTAGCACGTCAGCAACCACATTAGCCTTACCAGGATAGTATTTGATATCACAGTCATAGTCCTTTATCAAATCCAACCATCTCCTCTATCTCATGTTTAACTCTTTCTGCTCGAAGAAGTACTTAAAACTCTTATGATCGGTGTAAATAGTAAACTTAGTACCATATAGAATGTCTCCATATCTTGAGAGCATGCACTACTGCTGCTAGCTCTAATTCGTGCGTTGGATAAGTACTCTCATGAACCTTCAACTGTCTGGACGCATAGGCTGTCACTTTTCCTCGTTGCATTAACATGCAACCTAACCCACGATGCAAGGCATCAGTACAAACAACCCTCATCACCATCGGGTAGAGCAAGGATTGGAGCTTGTGTGAGTCTTTTCTTTAATTCCTCAAAAGCCTCCTCCTGAAACTTACCCCAATGAATACTACATATTTCTGGGTTATTCTGGTGAGCGCTGCGGCTATTTTGGAGAATCCTTCAATGAATCTCCTATAATAGCCAGCCAACCCTTAGAAGCTGCGTATATCAATCGGGTTTTGCGGAGTCCACAGTGAACCCTTCAGGATTGATTACGTGACCTAGAAATTGCACTTCTCGCAACCAGAACGCGCATTTTGAAAACTTAGCAAACAACTTTTCTTCCTTCAGCTTCTCTAATACTTCTAGTAGATGTTCAGCATGGTCAGACTCGCTCTTAGAATAATTCAATATATCGTCAATGAAAATGATGACTGACTTATCTAACATCGGCCGATACCCTATTCATCATATCCATAAATGCTGCGGGAGCATTCGTCAGACCAAATGACATCACGAGGAACTCGTAGTGTCCATACCCACGTTTGAAACGTTGTCTTAGGTATGCCTGTCTCTTTCACCTTCAGCCGATGATAGCCTGATTTAAGGTCTATTCGTGAGAACCAACTCGAACAGTGTAGTTGATCAAACAAATTGTCAATCCATGGCAACGGATATCTATTCTTCACTATAAGCTTGTTCAACTCACGGTAGTCTATACACATTCTCATACTTCTATCCTTCTTCTTAACAAACAAAATTGGTTCTCCCCACGGGGAAACACTTGGTCTTATGAAACCTTTGTCGAGGAGTTCTTGCAGTTGGGACATCAGTTCTTTCATCTCGGAAGACGCCAAGCGGTAAGGTGCTTTCGCGATGGGCTGTGCTCCTGGTATTAAGTCTATCTGAAATTCTACCTCTCGCTCCGGTGGCAACCCCGGAAAATCCTCAGTGAACACTTCTGGGTAGTTGCACACAACAAGAACATCTTTCACTTCTTTTGTCTCGGTCGTAGCCTTGACAACATATGCCAGGTAAGCACTGCACCCTCGTCGTAACAAACTTTCAGCTTTTATCATCGAAGCGGCGTTAAGTTCTATACTTTCTTTATCACCATAAACTGTCACCGTACCACCATCCAAGGACTTTAACCTTATCAACCTACTCTTACACACTATCTGAGCCTCAAACTCGGATAGCCAAATAATTCCCAAAACCACATCGAACCCTCCTAGGTTATAACATACAGGGTAACAAGGAACTCATGTCCCTCTAACTCTATTATTACAATCCTTAACCATTCTCATTATCCTAACCGAGGTTTCACTAGCGGTTTCTACGGTAAAAGTTTTAGGCACACGACAACATTTCATTTTGGCCATCTTACTAAATGTCGTAGCTACAAAACTTCTATTTGCACCTGAATCAAACAATACAGAAGCAGAAATACCGTTTACTAGAAACGTATATGTCACAACATCTGGGAACTGCTAGGCTTGCTCCTGAGTTAGCATGTAGGCCCTGGTCTTTGGCCTAGCTTGCTTCGCATCTTTCTTTCCACTTCCTCCAGCTTAACCATCGGTGCATTCCCTTGACATGTGACCTGTCTTACCACATTTGTAACACGAAGGCTTTGCACTACATTCATGAGCCTAATGTCCCGCCTTCCCGCACTTATAACAGACATTTGATCCAACTCTGCACTCCCCGGCATGGACTTTCCCGCACTTGTGGCATGTATCGAAACCAATACCCCACCTACCTCACCACCGTGCATCTTACCGCAAATCTTGCATGACTTCTTCTCCCACACTTTCTATTTCTTATCCCTAGAGTTCCACAACTGAGTAACAGGTTGCTAGCTTGATTGACCCATTTCTTATCCTTCTTTTCTCCCACCACCACAACATCTTCCACAGCCAAGTCATCATAAACCATCTCAGCGAGTTCCACTGCAGTGTCGAATGTAGCATGTTTATTTGCCCTGACTAACGTGCGGACGTTCTGCGGAAGTCCTCTTATGTAACACTTGATCCTCTTAGCCTAAGTGTTAACCATATCAGGTACCAACCTAGACATGCGGTTGAATTCGGTAGTTTATTCCCGGTGCGTCATCTTACCCGCCCTCAAATTCAGAAACTTCATCTCGGCCCTCTCTAACTCAACATCAGCACAAAAACGCTTCATTACCATATCCTTCAAGTCATCCCATCTTAAAGCCTTAATCTCTTATCGACTCTTTCTCTGCTCTATCGACTCCCACCAGTACATAGCTTCATCTCCGAATGATTGGGTAGCATAATCCACTGCTTGGTCTGGACGACACTCGCTAATTCGGATAACCTTGTCCATGGCGGTTATCCATTGAAGAGTAGCGATTGCGTCTCCTAAACAAATTAGCTTCGGCGGGTCACAACCTTTGAAGGACTTGTAGTTACACCTGCCTCGGCCCCTTCTTCTGTCATCAACCTTTACAGACCTAACCTCACTCGAGTCACCTTTCTCTCTCATCATCATCCTTTTTACCATTCTCTCCTAACCTCCCAGCAGTTCTTGCATGGCTTCCAACAGACTTTTTAGGACGTAGTTCCTTCACTGCAGCAGCTACAGCCTGAGCAATGGTTGCTTGAATAGCAGGGTCAAGTTGAAGCCCCTCATTGTTTCTTGGATTCTATCCAGTCGCTCTTCCTTCCTCTCTTGAGTTAGTAGCTGATTCCATAAAAGGTTCTCAGACAATACGTGGCCTGCCACGACGCCCAGTTCGACCTCCTTGACCAACAACATTCTTTGCTCTAGCCATTCGTATTCTATAAGGAAACATAAAAGTCATCACTTAAGGAACTATTTAGTAAAACGATAGTAAGGCTAATAGGTAATAACTATGGTCAGTTGTGATTAGCTTATCACGTTACTCTCCGTGTCCTATGCACTTCCCTTTGTGAGTCCAATTGTGCTTGTTCTACTTTTAATAGTTAGACAATCAAACAGGGAATATAATCATATACTCCTATCTCTAGTAGTTAAGCTAACTTTCTTACACATTCTCACAATATACATGAAATTAATCATATACTTTACATTCACTTAGCTTGCATGAGTAAGACATGGCTTTCTTGAATTGGCATCTTCTTTCTTTTCTTTCTTAAGTTCCATTATCAGTTCGATTCTAAGCATGTAGAATGCTTAATTCTCTCGAACTTATGCTCTAATACCAACTTGTAAGAACCCGTTCCCGGTGCCTCACTTTGGACGTTGGATTTACTCATTAACACAGTTTTAATATTAGAGTTAATTAAAAACTTGCGCGGGATTTAAAACTTCAACCATATATATTACATAATATTCAAATCTTGTCTCAAATAAATATCCTTTGTCTTTTAAGGTAAAACATTAATCTTTATAACATCATAACATTTTTCCTTGAGATGACAGCGTCTTCAATTCCATGCCATGTGTCCATGTCAAGCGAACTGCCTCATCCTACTCATCTGCGTGCATACCAAAAGTCAGCTACGCTGAGTGAGTTCTAGTTAATCATACAATACGTTTACTATCTTACTTATATGTATCTGAAGGAACATACACTTCATTCTTACATAGACACATACTTACGGTCGTTCTACTTTATACTTTCATCCTTTCGTACTTTCTTTCTTTCATATTCATACCTTACGTTTTAAGTGCATTACGCCCCTACTTTCCTCGAGTATTATTAGGGCCCGGTTCCCTCTTGCCTCGAATATTATTAGGGTTCGGTACCCTCTTACCACGAATATTATTAGGGCTCGGTTCCCTCTTGCCTCAAGTTTTATCAAGGCCTGGTTCCATCTTGCCTCAAATATTATTAGGGTCCGGTTCCCTTTTCCACCATACAACCATACCTTGACTTTCCTTGTCTTTATAATTGTAAACATCATTCATACATTCAATATTTACATTAGCATACATACATTATTCATATATACTTTCCTTTACATACCAATCCCATACTACACATTATCCCACTTGACAGTACATGCAATCTCCGAAGATCTTTCACGTACTGACAAGCATTCATTCATATCACAATTAGAACTATCACACCAATCATTATGACATACACTTACCACTTAAGGTAAGTATATTAACATTCACATTGAGTATGCACACAGCCCCCAAAAACATAACAAGGAATGGGGCTAGAAACTCACATGTCTCATGTTTCTTTCCGAGTTTATAGTAAGCCCCTTCTTTAATTGAGCACCGCTAACTATATAATATTTACATATCGCAATCAATAACCTTTTACACATCATTTAAGTTTCCTCCTAAAACTTCTATGTCTGGATCATTCTATTCGAATGGGGTACTCTATTCTAATGATCATTCTATTCTAATAGGGTATTCCATTTGAACGGGGTATTCTATTCTAATTGACATTCTATTCGAATGGATATTCCATTCGAATGGGTATTCCTTTTAAAAGGAGTATTCTATTAGAATAGGTATTCTATTCTAATGGAGTATTCTATTCGATTAATCATTCTATTCGAATGGGGTATTCCATTTGAATGGAGTATTCTATTCGAATGATCATTCTATTCGAATGGGGTATTCCATTTAAATGGAGTATTCTATTCTAATGGACTTTCAATTCGAATGGGTATTACATTTGAATGGATTATTCTATTCTAATGATCATTCTATTCGAATGGGTATTCCATTTGAATGGGGTATCCTATTCTAATGATCATTCTATTCGAATGGGGTATTCCATTTGAATGGAGTATTTTATTCTAATGATCATTCTATTCGAATGGGTTATTCCATTTGAATGGAGTATTCTATTCTAATGGATATTCTATTCGAATGGGTATTCCATTTTACTGGAGTATTCTATTCTAATGGAGTATTTTATTCGAATATACCCGCTTTAGGGTATTAAATACCATATTTATCATTTTTCACTACATATCATAACATCTGTTCTCATATTTTAGTGTTCTTTTATCTTTTAAGCATGCTTCCTTCTAATCTAGACCAAGATCTAGCTTGTTTAACCATAAAGTATAAACCATTATTGATTTTAAACGTGTTTACGCTGGATCTAGGGTTTCCATTGGAACCGTACCTACTAACGAGTTCATTAAATCCATTTTAAATTCCAATTTTACATTTTTATAGTATAACAATACCCGATTTTTCTTAGTACCAAGTCTTAAGGCAAACCGTTCTTTAAAACACCTCCTTTAAGTATAAAGAACGTACCTTTGGCGTGTTATAGGCTACGGTTAGCTTCACTACACGACTCTAGACTCGTATCTTGCTTGCATAACTAAAGATCTATCAAGATCTAGGCTCGGGTCAGGATTCCGGATCTCGACCGCAAGGTAGGAGATGGTGTGTGTGTGTGTGTGTTTTGAGTGTGTAAGGAGGCTTGGAGGATAAGAATGAGGGTTTTAGGGAGGTCTAAGAAGTATTTACACTCTGTCAAGCCCATGGACCTAAGGCCCATTACCATCCCTTATCCCATTCTTTTATTAACCAAGTCCACACTCTATTATTCTATTTAACTTAATTAAATATTAACACCTCTTAAAAAAACACATTTCATTTTATTTATTATAAAACGTAGTATGTTACATGGCGCACGGTTGGTGGCGGTGGTATTGGACATTAGGTGTTAGTAGGGCGGTAAGAAGTGTGAAGATGGTGGATATTAACTTATTTTTTAAGACCATAAAAGCAGTTTTCAAATCTTTTGTTTTTTTAAAACAAACTGTCTTCAGAAGCTTATGTTTGCGTGCCCGCAGACATAAGCCTATTGCAGAAGTTTGAAGCAAAAAATAAACACAACCTGAGAGTGGCAGACTCTATAATATCTGCACAAGAGTTAAAGTGGTCGACTCTATAATATCAGTGCAAGAGTTGTGGTGGCAGACCCTTATAATATCTATGCAAGAGTTAGGGCGGCAGACGCTTCTAATATCTATGCAAGAATGTAAGAATAAATGTATGAATAAGTAAGTGGTAAGAAAGTAAGAACATGGTGTATGTAAGGATGGTATCCTCGGATTTGAATATGTAACTTTAAATGTGTAAGAATACCCTGTGACTTGTTAAACAAGAACTCACTTAGCGTAGCTGACTTTTAGAATGCATACGGACAAATTGAACGAGGCAGCTAGCTTGAGGAGCACACATGACATTGAAGAATAAAGACAAGCATCAGAAGAAGGAAGAGTTCTATCATGTTTTAATTATGTTCTAAATTTAAGACAAGTTTTAATGTTTGTCTGAAAGAGATTTGAATGTTTGTAAGTTGTAATAATGAATTGAAGTTTTATTATTCCGTGAAAGATTTTAATTATCTCTGATTTTATAACTATGTTTATGAGTAAATCCAACGTCAAAGTATGGCCCATGTGCGAAGCCTTACCTCACGTGTCCTCGAGTTTGATATTCGGACTTGATTTTCTGTGCTACACATTTCTGGTACACTTTCCGTTGTGTGAGGCTTCGTTAGGGTTTTTCTATTTTTAAAACTTAGTGGTGAATTATGGATTTTATTATATATATATATATATATATATATATATATATATATATATATATTATTTCATGCATCACACTGATACAAAGACGAGGTCTTTTTTAAATTATGAGTGTCTAGTTGTGGTCATAAGTAAAGTTATGCGAACTATGTCAAAATTCTAGAAATGTGGGGGAAATCATTTAAGAAACAACCCTTTCGGGTATAAAGAAATGGTAATTAATATGATTTCTCATACTTGAGATGTAAAGAAGAGCATTTCTTTACCCTATCCGGAACTTGGATGATGTTATCCAATAACACTTAAAATTGGGGGTGTCTTGCATTTGAACTTGGAAGGCTTAGCAATAAATATTATTATAATCCAATATAACATTGCAAATATGTGACCACGTGGAGTAAACAATCGTCATAACAAGCTAATCTATTGATTAGACTCGAATTCCAATTAGTCAAAATCTGAATTTCCTAAAGGCATAACGTGTTTGCCTTCAAATGAGAATCGTGTTTTTCAAAAGAAAATCGTGATAACAAGATTTGGGGTAAGTCTCAAGGTTATATTCTTAGAAGATTACAAAAAAAAAAAGCAATATTAACTTACAAGTTATAAACACGTTATAGCAACTAATCTTAATTGTGATTATCTAGTATGGACTTGGAAATGTCTTAGATAATAGTTTTGGATCCAATAACCATAGAGTTGATGAAAGATTGAGTTGAGGAGTAAGACTAAAGCCCAAGAAAAATTATATATGAAGGAAAACCTAACTTATTTGTCTGGAGGTCCCAATATCTAACTTCAATAGGACAACCTAATTATATATGATCTAAGGGCGGTCACTATGGAGACATAGCTGATGTATAACTTGACATATAAGCTAATATATATGTTTATATATATCCTCACAAGTTGTAAAGGAGTCAACTTACTTCTTAGTTTATTCCTATAACAACAATGACATGTTGTGAAGTTAAGCATAATGCATGGCTAATGATTTGTGTAAGGCATCATAACCTTAATGCTTTTAATGATTTACGGATAATCAACTATGTGAAACAGAAGTGAGGTCGCTCAAATGAAATTGTGGTGTATGAAATTCCTAGAGCTTTCAGAAAACTACATTGGTGTTCCTGGACCATAACGAACAGGACAACGAGGGGGTGTGCTCAGCTAGGGAGAGAATTATGTGAAGTGTATTGTCTTCTACACGAATGAGGGTTTGTTCAAGGACATCGCGCCTACAAAATTCTAGGAGACTAAGTATGCTTCATAAAGGAAGGTTAAAAGATAACACATATCTATCCTGCAATAATCAACTATCGAGGTTCTATTGGAAATTTTATGTGTATTGGTCAATCTCCATTCATGCGGGGACTGTTAAAAAATTTAGTAAAAAAGTGTTTTTAATATATAACAATGAATGTTATATCGAATGATTGGTTAGTGTAAAAAATACAATATCACTAATCATGTCATGACCAATACCAACATGTCTTCAAATTGATGGTTCATATGACCTATTAAGGACATTTAATAAGATCTCAAGAGTCTTTTTTATTACAATTTAATATGTCATTTAACTCTTGTTTATGGCATGCTTAATGGACATCGTAATTATGGTTTGGGTTCTTATATAATGAACATGAAGGTTCATTCTATGGTAAAAATAACTATAAGCATTACAGCTAATCACACAAACCAAAGAAACATCATATTTTTCTTTCTTTCAAGAATAATTAGAGATGAGTACTCTCTAAACTTCATATTTATTTTTTCAAGTTCTAATACACTAATCTTCTTGGTGTAGCCTTGGGTGTGTGGCCTTCCCCGGTAGTACATACTACTTCGGCTGTTGTATCCTGAAAGACAAACGTACTCTTTAGTAGAGACTCGAAACCTGTTTTTAAGGGACCCGTGTTTAACATGAATCCTCAATCACAACTATTAATATTGGGTTTGCTTTTTGTTGTAGTCAATGTGCTTAGTCGAAAACCAAATGTGATACTACATGAAGTCTTATTTAACTACCCGTTGAAGACGCCAATTCGAATTAATTTAGAAATGTAAATTACGTATTTTATATTCTTTTTTTATTCATTTATTTAAGGTATTGTACTATGGTATTTCTCTTGTATAACAAGAGTATCATTATGTTTATTTGTTTTATTATTTTTAATAATATTATGACCCATGTTCCATATTAATGACCCAACCGACTCCGTTATTTAACGAGGCTTTTTGAATCAAGATGGGTGCTATTCATGTATAAAATATGAGTCATATTCAAACTTGTTTCTTAAACAAGTCAATCAAACATGACCCGATTAAAATACGGGTAATCACGAACATGACATGTTAATTTGGGTTTTGATTTTCACTATTAGCATTTAAAAATAAATTGAGTTTCCCTTTTGAACCTTTTTATCAACAATTCAATTCAAAAAGTTTAATTTATTATTTCAAACCGTTTTTTCTTTGATTATCACCATTTGTTTATTCTATATTTGAGCTAACTATACATGATCAAGTTTGTGAACTAGTAATAGTAAAAGATAAATTCACAAAAAAAAAAAATAATAATAATAATAATAATAATAATAATAATAACACAAAAATACTAGTTTTACTCATTTTTGCATTGCAATAAACATGAAATGGGCTGACTCAAAATAAAAGGATTTTTATATATATCCCCTTTTTAACTTAGCTTATTACATATTTCCCCAATCTTAAACTTTTAATTACATATTTCCCCTTCCAGTATACAATTACCATATTACCCTTTTTCAATTTAAAATACCTATTCTTTTCGAACTAATAGTACACAAGTAAAAAAAACTCAAACGCCATATCCAGTTCCAACATTCACCCCGTCAACAATAGTCGGTTCCGGTTCCATCATTCACGGTGTCACACTTCCTCCCGCGAACACGCGGCTTCCTCCAGCGTTCGGGCTTCTTTCTTGTTTGTCGCTTCCTCCGACGAACACAGCAACGATCGTTCCTTTCTGGCTTTCAGTAAGTTCAGTCACAGTCGTTCATTTTATGGCTTTATATATAGAGTGAGCTCAAACAATAATTTTATAATATATAATATGTATAATTTGGATATTTATCTCTCTCTATATATATATATATATATATATATGGGATGATTCAAGAGAGAAATTATAAAACTGCAAGAAATGCGAGAAATGAATATAGGCCAGTAGTTGTGTTTTAAGTTAAAAATGCTTAAAGCTAAATAAAGAAAGTATTAATCATTGTAACATCCCGTTTTCTGGTTTCGGTTAATAAACGAAAGTATGAGTTATTATGAGTCGGGCTAGTGTTGGATTAAATGGTATTGGTTATGGGCTTAAGCCAATGATCTAAAATTATATACGTCATTAATACCCATTTAATTTCATTTCACACATATTCCATACACCTTCCAAAACACACACTTAAGCTTTCTCTCTTTAGTTTCTCTCTCTCTCTCTCTCTCTCTCTCTCTCTCTAGCTGAGTATAGAAGAAGAATCGATCCCTGCCAAAGGTAATGATAGTATGATGTTAAACCCGTTAGTTATGGTCACGAAACAACGAGTCGACACCATTAAAACGTTTAAGTCACGAGATCCGGATGGAATCGGGTATAAACCGAGCCTAAGATGAGCTTAGGGGTCACCCTAGCTCAGATCTGGATCGAACGGAGTGCAAAACGGTGAAAAACGGTGTAAAATGGGGTAAACCGCGTTTTTCCAACCACCGCCCGGTTTTCCGGCACGGCGGCACCAGAAAGGCGGCGCGAGTATTTAAGGATGTCAGAGAATGTTTCTGACATTCTCTGACGAAACCTAACCCTAATTCGTTAGGGGGGATAACGAATGAGCTTCAATTCGTTATGTGGTTCGTTACGGAAGAACCCTCGTTCGTTAGGCCAGTTCGTTAAGGAAGAATAACGAACTAGTTGAGCAATTCTCAATGATCTCCAGTTCTCTATGAAACACCACTTCGCCAAAGTCCAATTCGTTAAGATGGTCCATAAGTGGTGATTCGTTATGATATAACGAATCAGAACTCCATTCGTTATAGAACTCTAATTCGTTAAAGAACTGAATAACGAATCACATAACTGGATAACGAACTAAGTTTACAAGAATGTCAGAAATGGTCCCTAGACTTAGAAAAAGAATGATTTAATTACAAAGAAGCCCTTGAACTTTTAAGAAGCAAATTAATTGATGATTCAAAATGCTAATGAAAAATGTGTTAAGACAGTTAATGGAAATAAAATTTTTCCAAGCTGATCTGGCAGCTCGACCCCAGCTAGGGGCTCTGCCCTTTGGACCCTGCTAGGGGCTGCCGCCCCTAGACCCCACTGCCCGGGGCACTACCCAGACCCCCGTTCGTTGAGGGTTATAATTGGACTAGAAATACGATATGGATAGTGATAGTAATTAATATGCGTAATTATTATATAGTTAGTCATGCACAGCTAAAGAGGGGAATAACTGTAAACGGTGAATGCAATCGCTTTGAGGTGAGTTTCTAGCCCCACTTCCTTGTTATGTTTTCGGGGCTATGTGCATACTCGATGTGATAGTTAATACACTTACCTTAGGTGGTAAGTGTATGCCTTGTATGATTTATGTATGATGATTGCTTGATGGTGTGTGAACGATCTTCGGATATTGCATGTACCGTCAGTTGGAAGTTAAGGATATGATTGATATGTATGATGTATGAATGATGTATGTATGAATATCTATATATATATATATATATATATATGACGTATGAATAATGTACGTATGATATGTTGATGATACGTGAACGCTCTTCGGAGATTGCACGCATTGTCAAGGAAAGTATGTAAAGGGCAAGTATGTTATAGTAGTACGAATGTAGGGAACCGACCCTAATAGTATCGGCGAACGTAGGGAACCGACACTAATAGTATCGGCGAATGTAGGGAACCGACCCTAATAGTATCGGCGAATGAAGGGAACCAACCCTAATAGTATCGGCGAATGTAGGGAACCGGCCCTATAATATCGGCAAAGTTAATAGAGCGAAATGCTCTTAAAACATATATGTACGAAAGGAAGTATTACGTAAGTATGAAAGAAAGGACGAAAGTACAAATGTATGTAAGCATGTAAGTAAATATGAAGTTTGTACCTTCGGGTGCATATGTCAGTATGTGAATGTATTGTATGTCGTCTGATTAACTAGAACTCACTCAGCGTAGCTGACTTTTAGTATGCACGCAGGTGAGTAGAATGAGGCAACTTGCTTGAGGGGAAGCACATGGCATGGATTTGAAGACACTGGCATCTCAATGAAGTGTTATGTTATGATATTTAAAAGACAATGTTTTATGTTTAAATAATTGAAATGCTCGTTAAGGCAAGGATTAATGGTCATGTAATGTAATCGTTCGAATGTATTAATATTCCACGAATGTTTTTAATAACTCTGATAGTATGAACTGTGTTTATGAATAAATCCAACGTCCAAAGTATGGCACCGGTAACGGGGCCTTACAAGTTGGTATCAGAGCAAAGTTCGAGAGATTTAAGCATCCTACATGCTTAGACTCGAATAGAGAATGGGATAAAAGTAAAAAAAGAAAGAAGATGCCAGTACGAGAATGCCATATGTCACTCAAGCAAGCTAAGTAAAGGTAAAGTATGTTATTAAATTCACGTGTAAAGTAGAATGATGATTGAATGTTTGCGTAATTGCTAAATAAAGAATGTATGAATGCTAGCTTAATGGCTAGGGATAGGAGTATATGATTATATGAACTGTTTGAGTGTCTAACTGTTAGAAGTAGAACTAGCACAAATAGACTCATAAGAGGAAGTGCATAGGACATGGAAGGTAACGTGAGCAGCTAATCACAGCTAGCCGCTGTTATTACCTATTAGCCTTACTATCCATGTACTAAATGGTTCCTTAAGTGATGACGTTTGTGTTTCCTTATAGAATACGAATGGCTGGAGCTAAGAAAGCTGCTGGAAAAAGAGGACGTACAGGACGTCGTTGAAGGCCACGCGTTGTCCGAGAACCGTCAGTGGAAGCAGCTACTAACAATTAAGGCGAAGGAAGTGCAGCTGGTCGAAATCCGAGTAACCACGAGGGAGTTCAACTGGATCCCGCAATTCAAACTGCCATTGCTCCAGCGGTAGCAGCTGCTGTGAAAAACATGAATCCTGATAAGTCTGTTGTAGGCCAAGAAGGAACCGTTGAGAGGGTGGAAGGTGATGATAAAAAGGATGATGAAGAGGAGAGGGAAGAATCGAGCGTGGTTAAATTGGTAAAGGTTGATGATAGGAAAAGGGGTCGTGGTGGATGCAACTATAAGTCTTTCAAATGCTGTGAACCACCGAAGCTAACTAGCTTGGGAGACGCAATCGCTACTCTCCAATGGATAACCGCGATGGACAAAATTATCCGAATTAGTGAATGCCGTCCTGACCAAACTGTGGGGTATGCTACCCAATCATTCGGTGAGGAGGCGATGTACTGGTGGGAGACTGTTGAGCAGAGGAAGAGTCGAGAAGAGATCAAGGCCTTGAGATGGGACGATCTGAAGGAGTTAGTGATGAAACGATTCTGTGCTGATGTAGAGGTAGAGAAGGTTGAGATGAAGTTCTTGAGTCTGAAGGCGGGTAAGATGACGCACCGTGAATACCTCACTGAATTCAACCGTTTGTCAAGGTTGGTGCCAGATATGGTGAACACCGAGGCCAAGCGGATCAAATGCTACCTTAGCAGACTGCCACAGAATGTTCGCTTCTTGGTCAAGGCTGGTAGACCAGGTACTTTTGATTCTGTTGTGGGGCTCGCGGAAACAGTTTATGAGGACTTGACAGATGAGGTGGCTATGGAAGAGAAGAAGGAGAAGAAGTGGGTCGCTCCTGCCAAACGACCTGGTACTCAGATGTGGAACCCCAAGAACAAGCAACCGAGAGTTTGGGAGAAAAGGTCATGTAGGACGTGTGGAAAGATGCATGCTGGAGAGTGCAAGTGGGGCACTGGGTCTGAGGTGTGCCGCAAGTGTGGTAAGTCCCATGGTGGGGAGTGTAGATCAGGGTCAAACGCCTGCTACAAATGTTGTAAGATGGGGCACTTTGCTCAAGATTGCTATGCGAAGCCCACGTGTTATAAGTGCAGACAGACAGGTCACTTGGCGAGGACTTGTACGAGCGGTGAAGCTGGAGGGAGTGAGAAGAAAGATGTTGATCAAGCGAGGCCGAGAACTAGAGCCTACATGCTGACCCAGGAACAAGCTAGGCAGATTCCTGATGTTGTGACGGGTACGTTCTTAGTAAACGGTATTTCTGCTGCAGTATTATTTAATTCGGGTGCGAATAGAAGTTTTATAGCTACGACGTTTAGTAAACTAGCTACAATGAAAAGTTTCCGAGTGTCTGAAACCTTCATAGTAGAAACCGCTAGTGACACCTCGGTGAAAATAATGAAAATGGTTAAGAATTGTAAGATAGAATTAGATGGACATGAGTTCCCTGTTACTTTGTATGTTATGACCTTAGGAGGGTTCGATGTAGTGTTGGGATAGATTTTTTGTCTGAATACAAAGCTCAGATAGTATGTAAGAGTAGGATAATAAAGCTAAAATCCTTGGATGGTAGTGCTGTGACGGTTTATGGCGATAAGGAATGTTCAGGGTTTAACGTCATTTCGATGATAAAAGCTGAAGGGTTATTAAGGCGAGGGTGCGGTGCCTACCTAGCGTATGTTGTCAACGCTACGGCCGAGACGAAAGAAATAAAATATGTTCCTATCGTGTGCGAATATCCAGAAGTATTCCCTGAGGATCTTCTGGGGTTTCCACCGGAGCGTGAGATAGAATTCCAGATAGACTTAATACCAAGAGCCCAGCCCGTTGCGAAAGCGCCTTACCATCTAGCACCGTCCGAGATGAAAGAATTGATGTCCCAACTGCAAGAACTCCTCGACAAGTGTTTTATTCGACTAAGTGTTTCTCCTTGGGGCGCGCCAGTGTTGTTCGTGGAGAAGAAAGATGGAAGTATGAGGATGTGCATAGACTATCGTGAGTTGAACAAGCTTACGGTGAAGAATAGATATCCTTTGCCCAGGATCTATGATCTGTTTGACCAACTACAAGACTCAAGTTGGTTCTCACGAATAGATCTCAGATCTGGCTATCTTCAGTTGAAAGTAAAAAAGGCAGACATCCCTAAAACAGCGTTTCGGACGCGGTATGGACACTACGAGTTCCTCGTGATGTCATTCGGTCTAACAAATGCTCCTGTAGCATTTATGGATATGATGAATAGGGGGTGTCGACGGATGTTGGATAAGTCAGTTATTGTCTTCATCGACGATATATTGATTTATTCAAGGAGCGAGTCTGATCATGCTGAGAATCTGAAAGAGGTATTGGAGACTTTGAAGAAAGAGAAGTTGTATGCTAAGTTTTCGAAATGCTCGTTCTGGTTGCGAGAAGTGCAATTTCTAGGTCACGTGATTAATCCTGAAGGGATTACCGTGGACCCAGCTAAGCAATAACTAATGGAAAACTACACAGAATCCGACTGATATACGAAGCTTCCTAGGGTTAGCTGGCTACTATCGGAGATTCATCGAAGGTTTCTCCAAGATAGCCGCACCGTTGACCGGTATGACCCGAAAGTCGATAGTATTCAGTTGGGGTAAGTTTCAAGAAAAGGCTTTTCAGAAGTTAAAGAAGAGACTCACGCAATCTCCAACCCTTGCTTTACCCGATGGTGACGAGGATCTGGTTGTTTGTACTGATGCTTCGCATCGTGGGTTAGGTTACGTGTTGATGCAACGAGGAAAGGTGATAACTTACGCGTCTAGACAGTTGAAAGTCCATGAGAGTACTTATCCGACGCATGATTTTGAGCTAGCAGCAGTAGTGCATGCTCTCAAGATATGGAGATACTATCTGTATGGTACTAAGTGTACCATTTACACAGATCATAAGAGTTTAAAGTACTTCTTCGAGTAGAAGGAATTGAACATGAGGCAGAGAAGATGGCTAGATTGATAAAGGATTACGACTGTGATATTAAGTACTACCCTGGTAAAGCTAACGTGGTCGCTGACGCGCTAAGCCGTAAGAATGAGGAAGTCATTGCAACAGTAAAGTCATATCAGCTAATTATGAACTCAAGCTTATTTGAAGAAATCATCAAGGTGCAGTCAGAAGTGCTGGTTGATGAAGTGCTAGTAAAGAAAGAAAGGATTTTCGGTCAGCAAGACGAGTTGATGGAAAACACGCATGGTGTTAAGACTAGGTTTGACCGTATGTGGATTCCACGCCATGGAGATCTCAGAGGTCGAATCTTAGATGAAGCTCATAAGTCAAGGTATTCGATTCATCCAGGAACTACGAAGATGTACCAAGATTTGAAAAGAGACTATTGGTGGCCAGGAATGAAGAATGACGTGGTAGATTATGTCCATAAGTGCTTAACTTGTTTACAAGGCAAGGCAGAGCATCAGAAGCCTTATGGGAAGATGCAACCTTTGGAGATACCAGAATGGAAATGGGAACACCACCATAGATTTCATAACTAAGCTACCTCGTACAGCTAAGCAACATGATGCCATCTGGGTGATTGTGGACCGTTTGACCAAGAGTGCTCACTTTCTGCCTATACGAGAGGCTATCTCGTCAGAGACGTTAGCAAGCTTGTTCATTAAAGAGGTTGTATTTAAGCATGGAGTGCCGTTATCGATCGTGTCTGATAGAGATACTCGGTTTACTTCAAGGTTTTGGAAGAAGTTCCATGAAGCTATGGGAACAAGTGAACATCAGTACGGCGTATCATCCTCAAACAGATGGACAGTATGAAAGGACGATACAAACCCTTGAGGATATGCTACGTGCTTGTGTTTTAGACTTTGGTGGAAGTTGGGATGATCATCTATATCTGACAGAGTTCTCTTATAACAACAGCTACCATTCAAGTATTGGTATGCCACCGTCCTAGATGTTGTATGGAAGACGTTGTAGAACTCCGGTATGTTGGGGAGAGATTGGTCATAAGGAGATGGGAAGTTTGGAAGTTGTTCAAGAAACTTCTTCAAGGTTTATCAGATCAAGGCAAGAATGAAAGCTGCTCAAGAGAGACAGAAGTCATATGCTGATAAGCGGCGACGACCGATTGAGTTTAACGTTGGTGACAATGTGATGCTCAAGGTCTCGCCTTGGAAAGGAATTATTCGTTTTAGGAAGAGAGGAAAGTTGAGTCCGAGGTACATTGGACCGTTTAAGATTATGGATCGTGCAGGTGAAGTGGCTTACAAGCTGGAATTGCCTGAAGAGCTAGAAGGGATTCACTCAACCTTCCATGTTTCTCATCTGAGAAAATGTCAGGCTGATGACACGTCGCACGTGCCATTAATGGACATTGAGGTTGATGAACAGCTGAACTACATTGAGCAACCAATCGAGATAGTTGATCGCAAGGAGATGCAGCTTCATCGTAAAGTTATCTCATTAGTGAAAGTGATATGGAAGCACCGCAAGGGATCAGATGCTACTTGGGAAGTTTAAGAAGAGATGCGCAAGTTTTATCCAAATTTGTTTATGTAATAGTTAGGTTTCGGGGACGAAACCTCTTTAAGGAGGGAAGACTTGTAACATCCCGTTTTCTGGTTTCGGTTAATAAACGAAACTATGAGTTATTATGAGTCGGGCTAGTGTTGGGTTAAATGGAATTTGGTTATGGACTTGGGTTATGAAGGAAAGAGGAAAAGACCATGGGCTTAAGCCCATGATCTAAAATTATGAGAGTCATTAATACCCATTTAATTTCATTTAATACATATTCCATACACCTCCCAAAACACACACTTAAGCTTTCTCTCTCTAGTTTCTCTCTCTCTCTCTCTAGCCGAGCATAGAAGAATAATCAATCCCGACCTAAGGTAATGATAGTATAATGTTAAACCCGTTAGTTATGGTCACGAAACTATAGGTTCCCAGTCGGATCTACACAGGAATATCTCGTAACACGAGGGTGCGGAATCCTCACGTATACGATACGAGTGTCGAGATGATTAACACGTTGAATATGTATATAAACACACGAGATTATACTGTAAAACTTGATATATTGTAAGAGCCAACACGTGATTCTCTAGATCACCAAAACAACTCGTTCTCTAAACTTAAACAAAATGGCCGAAATTAAGGGTTTTTATAAACCTCGAAAACTTCGCCTAACATACTAGGCGAAGTTGTCATAACTTCGCTAAGCCCCAAGTTTGCCTAAACATACTAGCGATCATACTATAAATTGTGTTCAACACGAAACAAACAAACTAAACGATTACAGACACAGACAAACACAAGATACTGAACTACTGACATCATGCACCAACAGACTCCCCCTTGGCAGTAGCTTCATATCTCTATCTTCTTTCTCGTGTCTTGTAATCCCAAAAATCTCGTACCACTCGTCTTCAAGCATGAACACCCTGCCTTACACAGACAGAGACCACCCTCTGGTACTTCTTGGCTTCATCCTTCCACGCAGGAATGTAGAATATCTTCTTATCATTTAGTACCTACAAATCAGCTTGAGACAAATTAACCAAGTGCATGGGATCATATACTCTCAGGATCTCCTGTTCATCCTCATCTTCCATAACAGCTTCAGCAGTCTGACAGTCTACATACCACCATTTAAGATCCTTTAACACATCCTTGGGCATCATCTTCATCGGAACCTCTTTCAAGCAACGAATCGGCTTGTATTTCATCACCATCCAAGGTTTCCCATCAGTCCTCATGCCTCTTTCCTTGTCTTCGACTAATTTCCCTTTATGTGGCTTCAACAATTCAAACTTTTTCTCTTTCACACTTTCCTTCCATACGATCTTTCCAACCCAATCCGGAAAGTTATAACCACTTCTATTTATCAATCTTAACTGAGCCAAATCTTTCACCTCACACGCAGGCAAGGTGTTGAGCGATCTCAAAGCCTTCTTAAAGTACTGAACCCCATCATAACGCTTAATCACAAACACTTTCAGCTGTTCATCATACAACCAACAGATAATACCCTTCTTTGACTCAGCGTAGCCCTTGATATTGTAACTCTTCTTAAACATTGCTGGAACCGCAGGCTTCTTTGTCTTGAAAAACCACTGAGCACAGCCTTCTTTCCATCTCGGCTGTTCTTCCCACTCAGACTCATCTGACACATTTGCATCCTGACTCAAGTTCACCTTATCAACATTCGGAATATCATGCTCTACACCATAATCAACAATCTCTCCTTCTTCTAACTCACTATCAATCTCTATCTATTCCCCAATCTTTTCAATCTCACAATCGTTAACACATCATCGACTAACTCATCATCATTTCCCAACACTTCCTCATCATCTACAACCACCACATCCTCACCACCTGTACTGCCTGACAGACCAGCAGACTCCCCCTGAGATGTGGAAGTCCCAAGATTTTGTTCAGTTCTTGACAACTCACCACCTACACCTTTCGATGCATTGGGATCATCGTCTTTGTCTTGCCTCTTCTTTGTTCTCAGTTCATCACCCTTGCAACTATATGCATTGGGATCATCGTCTTTGTCTAGAAAAAAAAATAATAAAAAAAATAATAACCTCTAGTTATTATTGTTAAGACTTCTGAAGCTTATTTTTTTACAAATATCTATAAAGAGGCAAGAACGAATATTTCAAAGTATGAGAAAGAACGGGAAGAAGACTCCGAAGATCGACGTGTGCTTATTGATTAATCAGACACTACGGGTCGAAGTCAACTCGGGGCGACTTGGGGAAAACCAAATACGCTTTGAGAATAGATAGGAGGCATCACAATCTCTCATGTGATGTCCATCTAAATTTTGAGCTTAATTGAACCTAATCTGTATCACAGAAGCGATGAAAACCATACTAAGCTTTATACCTACCTACAACCTGCTTCTTTATGTCATAATACCGCTAAACATGGATCTGAGTGACAGCCACTTAATTAGTATGATTCCTGTTCGGATCTTTTCTAAAACATGCAGGTTCTCGTCAAGACTGAAATTTGATCCCGTTTATTCTATTATTTAAATTTCCGTTATTTACTTGGTATTATGTTTAGACTTTTATTCTTCTGGTTACTTGGTTCTTTGATCGTTAAGTTTAACTCTTTTTGGGATAATTTTAAAACAAAGTTGACCTTGGTCAACTTTATATGTTTCTGTTCATAAGTCATAAACGGGCGAACTTAATGTAATGGCGAAGTTAATTGGTGAGCAAAATAGGCGAAGTTGACCACGCGTTGACTGAGCGAAGTTGTTTTTGGGCGAAGTTAACCCAACTTCGCCCCTGGGGTTTCTCTAAACTATATAAAGGGTTTCATTGGTAAAATTAGTCAAATTATTTTCAATCTCTAACCCTCGGCGAACTTATACACCTGAATCAAACCTCATATTAATCTGCTACTCGTCTGTGATAAAGGTTTGTAGGATCTATGTGACTCGTAATTCGTATTATATGGTGCAATCGGTGTCTCAATGATACGTTTTGTGGTCTCTTTTGCTACAAACCCTTAACCCTCGCTTAACAATCGGTATTAACAGTGCTTTGGTGAAAATATGGTTTTCTGGGTCTTAATCGAACTAACTCTTTCATGTTTTCATTCTCAAATCGGTCATACCTAACCACAAATGGGTCGTCTTGATGCGCTGATTACGGAGGCGAAGTTAGGGTTTCAGTGAAGTTATACTTAACTTCACCATAATACTAACTTCTCCTGCTAAGGCAAAATTTCGTAAGTGTTCTGGTCGGTCACTATCTGTGTTGATTCTCAAGCGAAGTTGGACATTATGCGAATTTCAAACTAAATTATAACATAACTTCGCTCCTGGTAAACGGCGAAGTTATGACCTGTTGAGATACTGATCTAACTTAGCTCGTTTTTTGTGAAGTTATGGCTGCTGTGGCAGGTGTTGGTGGTGCTGGTGGTGATGAAGGTGGAGATAATAACCGATAGCTCTTTTAGGATCACAACATGTATATCACTTTGGATCCGGATGCTCGTGGTATAGACGACTATCGTGAGATCATTTCATTTCTCGTTCGCTCACGTATTTTTCACGCCGTCACGACTACTCTTCCCATTTCACTACCAAATATTGAAGACTTTTGGAGAACCGTTGAATATGAAAGTAGGGTTGATCCTCCGGTGATGCAAGATACTGTAAATGAACGAGTGGTACAGTTCTCGGCAAATCAAATAAGGGTCGCTTTACAGTTCGGGGTTGAAACTACAAATGATCCCACAGACTTTCCGGCTACGTTCAGAGATGGTGCGTTTCTGCGTATGGGGTATTCGGGTCCGTTGGGAGACTCTCAGAGGAGAAAAGGATTTTTGTTAGATCAGTGGCGTTTCCTTATGCATGTGATGATAGTGTGTATGTCCGGTCGTAAAGCTGGTACAGATGGTATGGGTGCAACTTTGCAGTCTGCGATGACCGCGTTGACTTACAACAAGCCTTACAGCTTTAGTCAGATGATTTTCTATGAGATTGATAGACAGAGACGTGCAGTGGCTCGGGAAAGATTTCTGATGTACCCGAGATTCTTACAGATGATCCTCAATCATGTTGCCCCCAATTTTCCACAACGACGTCCGATTTCTTACGTTGAGAGTGTTTCTAAAAGAATTTTTTCTCAATGTCGTTCTTCGAGTGCACGTAGCAGGGAAGAGCTACGTCCTAGACACACAGCATTGTTTGGGTACTTAGTGAATCCTGCTTATGTTGCTCCTTCGGGTGATGAATTTCTTGATCCGACACCGCAACAGGCCAATGTTTCTCAACCACCTCCTGTGGTTCAACCACCACCCGTGGTACAGCAAGCACCGCCTGCTGATCTTGTTGCTACTCCGGAAGAACAGGTTGACCTTGAAGTTGCCTTTGGAGGGCAAGGGTACTTTGACATGGAACAGGTTGATCCAGCTGCTGAAGCTCATGCCTCAATAGCAGAGGCATCTGGTGTTCATGTTTCCATGGTCGCTACATCTGTGGCGGACTCAGAGAGAACTGACTCTGATTCCTCCACTGACGATTTAGTTGAAGCACAGCAGATACTTGCCCGACAAGAAAGAATTCATGGCAAGAGGAAGAAAGACTCAGATGATAGTGAATCAGACTTTGAGGAGGATCTATATCGTATGGTACGTAGATCAAAGAAGCAAAGGGCTGGTGAAGGTTCAGGAGTTGGTGAAACTTCGAGAGTTGTTCGGTTTTCTCCACCATCTTTATCGGGTATGACTATGTTACCTGCTACTTCAACTGTCACACTGCCGTTATCCTCAAGTGTTCCTTTGGTGACCACGTCGTCATCTTTTGGTGTACCTCCAACCTCGTTTCAGTTTACCGCTCCATATATTGTCTCTCTACCTTCACCTACCGTTACTCCATCAGAGGTGGTGGCTATGTTTGCTGAGTCCACACTGGTGGCGACTGCTGGTTCATCTGTTTCGTTGCCATCCTCAACTCCTACTCAGCATCCACCTGTCATTCCCGCAAGCTTGGAGATCCCACTACGGTTTCCTCAAGCTACCTTTCCTCAGGATACCTCTCCCTTGAATGTTGTTTTTGATTCAAATTTGTCTGATTCGGAGAGGATTGCAGCTCTTGAGAGGGTGGTTACTGAATTCTCACGGGTAAATATTATTCAGTCTGAGACTATTAATCGTCTGGTGGCACAAAATCAGGTTCAAACTGCACTACACTTCCTCATCATATAGTGTCGAGATGATTAACATGTTGAATATGTATATAAACACACGAGATTATACTGTAAAACTTGATATATTGCAAGAGCCAACACGTGATTCTCTAGATCACCAAAACAACTCGTTCTCTAAACTTAAACAAAATGGCCGAAGTTAAGGGTTTTTATAAACCTCGAAAACTTCGCCTAACATACTAGGCAAAGTTGTCATAACTTTGCTAAGCCCCAAGTTCACCTAAACATACTAGCGAATATACTATAAACTGTGTTAAACACCAAACAAACAAACAAAACGATTACAGACACAGACAAACACAAGATACTGAACTACTGACATCGTGCACCAACAGAAACAATGAGCCGACACCGTTAAACCGTTTAACTCACGAGATCTGGATGGAATCGGGTATAAACCGAGCCTAAGATGAGCTTAGGGGCCACCCTAGCTCAGATCTGGATCGAAAGGGGCGAAAAACGGTGAAAACGGTGTAAAATGGGGTAAACCGCGTTTTTCCGACCACCGCCCGGTTTTCCGGCACAGCAACGCCAGAAAGGAGGCGCGGGTATTTAAGGATGTCAGAGAATGTTTCTGACATTCTCTGACGAAACCTAACCCTAATTCATTACGGGAGGATAACGAATGAGCTTCAATTCGTTATGTGGTTCGTTACGGAAGAACCCTCGTTCGTTAGGCCAGTTCAATAAGGAAGAATAACGAACTAGTTGAGTAACTCACTATGATCTCCAGTTCTCTATGAAAGACCACTTCGCTAAAGTCCAATTCGTTAAGATGGTCCATAAGTGGTGATTCGTTATGATATAACGAATCAGAACTCCATTCGTTATAGAACCCTAATTCGTTAAAAAACTGAATAACGAATCAGATAACTGGATAACAAACTAAGTTTACAAGAATGGCAGAAATGGTCCCTAGACTTAGAAAAAGAATGATTTAATTACAAAGAAGCCCTTGAACTTTTAAGAAGCAAATTAATTGATGATTCAAAATGCTAATGGAAAATGTGATAAGACATTTAATTGAAATAAAATTTTTCCAAGCTAACCTAGCAGCTCGACCCCATCCAGGGGCGCTGCCCCCGGACCCCCGTTCGTTGAGGGTTATAATTGGACTAGAAATACGATATGGATAGTGATAGTAATTAATATGCGTAATTGTTATATAGTTAGTCGTGCACAGCTAAAGAGGGGAATAACCGTAAACGGTGAACGCAACCGCTTTGGGGTGAGTTTCTAGCCCCACTTCCTTTTTATGTTTTCGGGGTTGTGTGCATACTCGATGTGATAGTTAATACACTTACCTTAGGTGGTAAGTGTATGCCTCGTATGATTTATGTATGATGATTGCTTGATGGTGTGTGAACGATCTTCGGATATTGCATGTACCGTCAGGTGGAAGTTAAGGATATGATTGATATGTATGTGTATGTATGAATATATATATATGACGTATGAATAATGTACGTATGATATGTTGATGATACGTGAACGCTCTGCGGAGATTGCACGCATTGTCAAGGAAAGTATGTAAAGGGCATGTATGTTATAGTAGTACGAATGTAGGGAACTGACCCTAATAGTATCGGCGAACGTAGGGAACCGACCCTAATAGTATCGGCGAATGTAGGGAACCAACCCTGATAATATCGGCGAAGTTAATAGAGCGAAATGCTCTTAAAACATATATGTACGAAAGGAAGTATTATATAAGTATGAAAGAAAGGACGAAAGTACGAATTTATGTACGCATGTAAGTAAATATGAAGGTGTGTACCTTCGGGTGCATATGTCAGTATGTGAATGTATTGTATGTCGTCTGATTAACTAGAACTCACTCAGCGTAGCTGACTTTTAGTATGCACGCAGGTGAGTAGAATGAGGCAACTAGCTTGAGGGGAAGCACATGGCATGGATTTGAAGACACTGGCATCTCAATAAAGTGTTATGTTATGATATTTAAAAATACAATGTTTTATGTTTAAATAATTGAAATGCTCGTTAAGACAAGGATTAATGGTCATGTAATGTAATGGTTTGAATGTTTTAATATTCCGCGAATGTTTTTGTTAACTCTGACAGTACGAACTGTGTTTATGAGTAAATCCAACGTCCAAAGTAGGGCACCAGTAACGGGGCCTTGCAATCATTCTCTTTCTACAATTAATATAGCTAATAAACCATAATACTTATCTACTTAAGTAATATAACTAATTAAATTATTATACTTGGATAATATTAAGAACTTATTTATTTTTATAACTTATTTTTTGTGTCTTGAATTTTATCCTACACAAGTATAATTTATTCATACATTAAAATTTCTTTCTATCTAAAACTAATTTCTTCCAATTCAATATATTAGTATCCATCAACACATACTTACATTATAATGAATAATACCAAAGAACTATTTTACATGTGTTTGCATTAGATATCAACAAAAAAACATACAACCTACACAAAAACATATAATCTACGCTTGTTCTAAGAATAAGACAACATATAACCTACACACGAAAAACATTTAACATACACAAAAAATTCATCATCAATAAAATACACACGCACACGAAAACATATAATCTACACACGAAAAACATATAATCTACACACGAAAATTTTATCTTACACAAATACTCTTTATTCATACATTAATTTCTTTTTATTCAAAACCAATTTCTTCAAACTCAACATATCAATATTCATCAACACGTAATTACATTGTGATGAATAATAAAAAAAACTATCATACACATGTTTGCATTAAATGTCAATAAAAAATATACAACCTACACAAAAACATATAACTTACACTTGTTCTAAGAATAAGAAAACATATAACCTACATACGAAAAACATATAACCTACGCATGTGTAGGATATGTGTATCTTTGTGTAGTTTATATAATTGTTGATGTCGAATTATATATGTAAGTTGTATGTTTTTTGTATGTTGTACGTTTTTATTGCTCAAAACAAGTGTAGGTTATATAACTTTGTGTAGATTGTATATTTATTATTTACATTTAATGAACGCATTTGTGTAGCTTGTATATTTATTATTTACATTTAAAATAAAACTAGTGGCTTATATTCATTTTTCGCATTTCTTACAGTAATACTCAATCTTATTTTACACTCTTATCCATTCATAAAATGTGCTGCAACTTTTTCTTTTATTTTGATGTCTGTCAATTGTTTTTTTTTTTATTTTGATTTCACTCAATTACATATTAAGAAGATGATATATATAAGAATATTGGATTTTAATAATCCCTATTGAATGGTGTTGGCCGATAATAATCCATATTCGTTTTATTGTCACTGGTGGTCCCAAATTCAAAAAAGTTGGCCCCCAATGGTCCCCCGTTAAAAATGGCTTAACGGCGTTATAGTTTTTTCTGAATTTCAAACCAATGTTTTAGGGCATTTGATCGTTAGGATGATACGAGTCGATTGGTGTAACACTTAGCTCGAAACAATGATCCAAATGACTTAATTTTGGTTAATTGTAAGTTCAAACACCCGAATTGAAGCATTGTTTAGTCATTTTGAATCACTATTTTAAACTAAGTTTTACATCAATCGACTCGTATCCTCCTAGCATTCAAAAGCCCTAAAACATTGGTTTGAAATTCAGAAAAAACTATAACGCCGTTAAGTCATTTTTAACGAGGGACCATTGGGGCCAACTTTTTTGAATTTGGGACCGCAAGTGGCGATAAAATGAATAGGGATTATTATCGGTCAATATCATTTAATAAGGATTATTAAAATCCAATATTCCTATATATATAAATTAGTTTATTAAGAGTAAAACTGTCAATTAGTTAGTTAATTTTAATAAAATTGAGAGATGTGTAAATTATGTGGTTTAGGAAAGAGAAATATGTAATTAAACTTTTAACATTGGAGAAATAAGTAATATGAGAAGTTGGGGAGGGGATATATGTAAATGCCCCCAAAATAAAACCCAAGCATTACACGAATTAATTACAAGCCTACTATTCTGCTTTGAAACATTGTAAGACCATGCCACATTTTTTCCTCGGAAGTTCGGAAAGGCCATAAATGTTTTGTTTTATTTATTTATATTTATTTTATGAATGGCGCCATAAATATGTTATCAAAACTTTAAAATTGGATATCCTGAACCACAAGAGCTTACACCATCATTCAATCCTTTGACTTCAAATTTCCATGGCTGACTGAAATTCACTAGTTTGATATAGAGGACCATTGGGCCCTTTTTGCTCATTTGGTGAGTAGTTGTTGACGTACGGTGATGGGTATATGCTTTGCATTTGTGGTTAATGTTTAAACACGTACTAAAGGGTGATGTTAAAGAAATATAAAACGAAATATATGTTATAACATTTGAGATTTGAGATAATAATTGACCGGGATCTTGATAACAAACACACATCGATTGCTTTATGAGACGATGACGACGGTTCATTTCATCCGAAGATGATGGGCCCTCGATGAATAACCCACTTTTGTCGCGGTATATACAGAAGTGACTAGATTAAACACAAGATTTTCCGTAATTATCAAACAAAATGTCATGACTTTTGACCATGAGATGTCACACTTAGATGCCCGTCTATAAGATTTTCGGGATCTTGATTCCAAACACATCGAATTTTGACAAATTTGGGTCAAGTTACAAATAAAACTTTCTTAAAAAGATTTTTACCTCTAACGGACGACTAATAGTTATCATACACAAACACAAATAATAACCCACGTATATATGAACCTTATTAGAACCCTTATTCAATAATGAATTCCTTTTTGATTCATGCCATAATGAATCGTGAGTTTATGTGTTCTTCTGACGTGAAAAATCGAATTCTCAAACTAAAATGCATAACTAGGGAAGCCAATTATTACTGTCACTGTAAGATAAATGAATATCGTTGACACTTATTCACTGAAAAAAATCCAACGTGGTAAGTCCGGCTCTAGTTGTTATTTGTGGGAACTTGTTTCCGAACAATTCTTAATGATTTTATGATGCGATTTCAAGTATGATTTCTTCTTAGACTTTGCAGGCGCTTGTCAATGTGCACAGTTTGTGACGAGTACGTGACTTGGTGATCATCAATCACTAATTTGCAAGGATGCTATTTTGAAAAAAATCTACAATACAAAGTGGGGGTGGGGGGGGTGGGGGAGGAATGTCATATAACAGTAACCAAGTTTCAAAAGTGTTATGATTAGGTCAGTCATGCAAATTTTTACTAAATCGGGTTACTAAATCTTTAAATCGAGCTTTACTGATTTTTTTGTTCGTCAAGAAAACAATGGGAGATAAGACGTGGGACGATTAAAACCTTTGATTTAATAAAGGGGCAATTTTATAAAATAGTAACTAAGTTTCAAAAGTGTTTCAATTAGATAACTCATCTTTAAAAAGTGTTCCAATTAGGTCACTCAACTTTCATATTTTATTAAATTAAAGGTTTTAACATGTTTTTTAACGTTTTTATTTTTTGTTTCACATAAGAAATCTTTTTATCTTTTTGTTAATGTTAACGTTGAGTGGCGACGTGAATTTTATTTTTTATTTTTTTGAATTTTAATACAATTAACGTTTTTTAATTTTTTTAAAATATAACAACATATATTGCAAATTCCGACCCCCACATCTTATCCTCCATTTCTTAATTGACAAACAAAAAAAATCGATGAGACTCGATTTGAAAATTTAGTGACCCGATTTGAGAAAAATATGCATGAGTGACATAATTGGAACACTTTTGAAAAGTTGAGTGACTTAATTGGAACATTTTTTTAAACTTGAGTGACCCAAACACTTTTAAAATTTAGTTACTATTCTATGAAATTGCCTTTCGACTTGAGCAATTCGCGACCAGGAATTAGGACGATTCTGTGTCTGTGTGTGTAAAGTAAACCTGCTACAAATGGTAATTGATCATAGCATATTCCAAATCTTTAAATGGAAACCTTCATATCTAGTAAATATGGCAAATCAACATTTGAATATGTTCTGGGCGAAGAGTTTTTGTACAAATTACAAAATAAGTACGACAACTGTGAGTCTGTGATATTGAAATCTTTAGTTGAGCAACTGTAATGTTAGTGGGTTTGTTGGTCTCAAAATTTAAATACGGTGTATTGGCAATTTGGCACACATCTCCCTTTTTATGAAGAGGTTTCCCAACTCCATCCCATACATACATACACGTTACTTAAGTAACATTTTCCGTAAACTTATTTAATATTTGAAGAGCGAATGTAATTTATTTGTAAGATAAAAAAACATATACTGTAACATTGTAACTTATCTATAGGACGTGGTCACGTGGAAAAAAAGTGAAATCATAGTGATTGAAAATTCAAAGGGTGGAAAATTTATTTTCTTTTAATATTTAAATCTTAAAGCTACAAAAAATAATATTTTTTACATCTAAATAAATCTAAATAAAGGTAGATGAACAATACGTTGAATCACTGACCTCCTTTTAAATTGTAATACCATGTCTTTTATAAATTACTAGCTTTTAAACCCGTGTATTACATAGGATTTATTAAAAAATAAAAACAAATAAGATTCGTTATTTGCAAGATATAAACAAAACTAAAGGTAAAAAGAAAGTAAACTTAGAAGTTTAGAATCTATATTTAAAAATTCAAAAAAATCTCTTTATATACAACATTTGTTAAAATTGTTTTGACCCATTACACGTGGATTGCTAAGATGAATGAGATGAGAGATTAGATAATTATAAGGGAAATAATAACCTATTTATATAAAGTGTTTTAACCCGCAAACAATGGATATGTATGATAAATAAGATGAGAAATTAGAGACTTTGAAAAGGAATTATAACTCATTTGTCAAAATTATTTTGACTCATGACTCATAGATAACTATGATGAATAAAATGAGATATTAGAGAATTAGAAAGGAAATTATAACTCACTTGTCAAAATGATTTTGCCCCATAACCCATGGATGTAGAATCAATGAGAATAAAGATTCTACCTATAATGAATGTATGATTGCCACATCATTCTTATTATTTTCTTTTAGTAGTATAGTTAGAAGTTAGATTAGATGTGATAACTCATGGGTCAAACTATTTTCACTCGTGACCCATGGATAGCAAGAATTAATGAGAAGAGAGATTAGAAGATTTATGCTAAGACTGAATGCGGTTAGGACAACTAAGCATCATTATTTTTATTTATTAGTACAGTAAGATATATATTGGTTGATCTTATATTCATAACATTAACTTTACACAGTCAGCTGTGAGAAAACCAAAAGTATTAAATTTAAATGGTGTAAACGCGTATTGGTTGTCAAGACACGTTTTTTTTTAATAAATTGCATTGATTGATCGTTTAGCCATAAAATTTTATTCATAAGTGCCTATTTTTTAACAAAACAAAACCAACATGCCTTAATAGGTAAAAAGAACACCCATAACCAAATTAAGGAGTACTTGAACTCGTGACTCTCCACAGTGTATTGTGTGCTCTTCATAGTAGTCTAAACAAGCCTTACGGGCCTTACGACAAACAGAGCATATCTAGCTCATCAATTTATTTTAAACTTTAAATTTTAAATATATTAAATGTGGTACAAGTTTTTGATTATATTTTATGGACAAAAATGTTGCTAAACAAAAAAATTAGCTCTATTTTCACAGGAGGTGGTGATTTTCCATGGGAAAAAAACACATGTATTTTATTTGATCTTTTAAATTGTAATATATGCGTAAATGGTACTCCACGGGACCATCTAAAATGAAGTTTTGTATTTAATTTTCCGAACTGAATCAAAATGTTCTTATTTGTAAATAGAAAGAGTGTTAATTACTATACGATAATGGCGGAAAGAAGAGTGATTAACACCAAGTTCATCTTCGGCTTCTTTGTTGTGTTATATGTATCAATATCTTTTACCTTTGGTGCAGACACCATATTTGCAAACCAAATTATTAGATATAATGATACCATCGTTTCACCACAAGAAACCTTCGAACTTGGTTTCTTTAGCCCCGGCAACTCCATGACTTATATCGGAATTTGGTACAAGAAAAGATCTTACCGAACCATTGTATGGGTAGCTAACCGGGATGCACCACTCGCTCATACCTCAGGTGAGCTAACTCTCACCCTTCAGGGAGTTTTAAGTCTCCGGGACATCACCACGGGCACGGTCCTATGGAACTCATCAGGGACATCTTTGAGAAATCCGATTGGTCGGCTTCTAGATACAGGCAACTTTATAATTTATGAAGAAGGTGACGACTTTAATCAAGAAAATCCCATATGGCAAAGTTTCGACTTTATAACAGACACTTTACTTGAGGGAATGAAGTATGGCAAGAATATGGTTACCGGGGTTGAAAAGCGCTTCAGGTCATGGAAATCGGAGGACGATCCAGCTACGGGAAATTTTTCTTATTGGGTTGATACGAGAGGTTATCCTCAACTGGTCCTAACGGAGGGTCCAGATATAATAAAATTCCGGGGAGGTTCATGGAATGGACTCAGGTTTACCAGATTCCCTAATTTGAGACCGAACTCTATTTACAACTACACCTTTGTTATTAGTCAACAAGAAGTTTACTTCTCGTTTAAACTTATAAATAATTTGACTTTAATGCGGGTGGTGTTACACCCAGATGGTCGTTTACAGCGCTTGTTATGGGATGATGGCAAACAAGATTGGACAGTTTTTTTGGCCCCAGAAAGCGATCAATGTGATCATTATGCTGTGTGCGGGCCAAATGGGAGGTGCAACATTGACAACTCCCCGATTTGTGAATGTTTGAAGGGGTTTGAGCCCAAATATCCTGACAGGTGGAGCGCTGCAGATTCATCACAAGGGTGTCAACGCACTGTCGAATTGGATTGTGGACCCGGGGAAGGGTTCAACATATATTCTAACTTGAAGTTGCCCGACACTCGGTGGTCCAGGTATTACCAGACCATGAGCCTTGCGGAATGTGAGAAGATGTGTAAAAGCAATTGTTCGTGTAGTGCTTACACAAATTCGAATATCTCCGGGACTGGGAGTGGTTGCTTGCTATGGTTTGGTGATCTAATTGATATCAGAAAGTTTTCTGAAAATGGGGACACTCTTTATATACGGATGCCACTCTCGGAGTTAGGTAAATATAAACACTTGTTTTAATTTTCTTTTTAAAAAAAGAATTATATAACTTTTAATAATATTAACACAAACCAAGCTACATATGAATATTTTGTTTTTGCACAGACTCGATAGAAACTAGGAAAAGCTCAAGTGCAAGAATAAGACTGCGAGTTATAGTGTCCGTACTATTTGTGGTTTTGGTCATCCTAGTTTCAATATGCTTATTTTATCGTTTCAATAAGAAGAAGCAACATCAACAAGGTATGAAGTTTAAGCATGTATTTCTATACTTATGAATGTGTTGGTTCATCAAAACTGCTAATATTTTCTAGAATGTGTATTAACAGGGACATCGAATAATGAATTTGAAAATGATCATGAAAATAGAAGTGGTGAAGAAGATCTAGAGCTACCACTCTTTGGCTTGTCTACATTACTTAAAGCTACAAACAACTTCTCAGTGAACAACAAACTCGGAGAAGGTGGTTTTGGTCCGGTTTACAAGGTATTCTATAAGTTCATGACCTTTTTTTACATGAGGCATAAGTATTGATGAATTCAGTATTAACAGGTTATTTTAGCTTAGATCGATTAATTTAAGTTCAAAGTGAAATCATAATAACAAATATCGATACAAGTCAGAAGGTGGAGTATGCACTTGTTAGAGACTATTGTCATTTCTAGCATCAACGAATTCGGTGTTACAATGGCACGAAGACCCCTAGTGACCTGGGTTAATTCTTTGAGGGCATTGCCTTAGCGACGTCCAAGGAACAACACCCGGGATTTGCATTGTTGATAGAAAGTTGTGTGAAAGTTGATTATTAGTACAAACTGGTCATTGGTGTTAACTATTAAGTAGTGGTAACTAACAAATAGTAATTGTTGTGATTAGCGAAACTTGGGAGTTCAGAATAACTAGAATAACTGAGTTAGTGTGGACAAACAAATCTTTACCGATAAATTTCTATTGAAGATTTTCATACTAAATAACTCCAAACATTTTTAACCGCCAACAAACAGTGTTTCACGAATAGTTGTGATGTTTCCATAACACCTTGTGATGGCTCCCTGCTTGTATAACTATGGTATTGGGTATGTTTTACAGATTATTTTGATAGGATTTTGGAAACTCGTTTTCATACTATATAGGATACTCGTTCTTGTGTTCTGAGTGAATTCTTTAGTTAAAAGATTTTGATAATATCACACAAATATATTAATATCAAATAGATCAAGACACGATAACATTTATGTGTTACTATGAAGATGATTCTTAGTTGGACATCAAAGGTCATTAGAGAATTTATATAATAACCGTTTGTCTTATATTTCGATGTAAAAGTTGATTTATATAAAAATGAATATGAAATGCTATTTGAAAATCAAATCTCTCAATTTGTAAATAACCTTCGTTTCACAAATCTTGTTTTATTTTGGAAAAAAAATAATCAAAACAACTCGCATGATGACCCATGATTATTGCTACATAAATAGTGGTTGTGGACTAGATCGGTTACAATATAGATCAACCAAAGCACGTTTGATATGAATTCCCTTACGTTTTCTTGTGTTTTTGTTGTCAAAAGTGGCTATTACGATTTGCCAAACGATAATAGTAAGAAAAATGAAACAAGTCATATAACATGCAATATTTGACGATGCGTGCATATATACTTCTTTTAAAAACGTTATGTTTTAGGGTGTACTTGAAGACGGTTGTGAAAGATATGTGAAATTTAATTTGTGAATCTTTCACATTTCTTTAAATTATTTACAACTTTGCCCCCTCAACTTTAATTACTTCTTAAAATTTAAAGAAAAGTTACAACTTTGATCCACCATCTTTTAACTATATATTATTTATAATTTCACTTTTAACCCATATTCCCTCACGATTTTTAAACGGTTATAACTTTTTTATACGTTAATAACTTTTTAAAAAAATTGCACCATAAAAACGAGCATTTAATTCTCTTTTATTTGAGTATGATATTGTCATAGTCTGTTTTCTATTAAAAAAATAACATCTTGCGTATAGGCGTTTGTGGTCCGGTTTTGATGGTTTTAAACTAAGCCGTGAGCCAAACCGTTTTTTTTTCATCAAAAACTGAAACCAAACTGTTGAAAATTAAAACCCAACAAAAACAAATCATTAACAATGGTTAGGTTTCGGTTTATTTGTACTTCGATACTAAATTGAGTTTAAAATAAGATCTTAAGTGATTATTAAGGTCTGTATTTCACACTGCATCGCACGAGCACTCGTCTAGTCCTATATAATAAATAAAGTTTTCTAATTCCACATGTCATCACCAAAGTGTTACTTACAAAATTTTCCCTCTTCTCCCTCATATTAAATACATGGGTAAAGTTATTCTACAAAGTGGAATAAAAATAGGATTTTTTTTAAATGACCAACTAAGTAACGCCAGAATAAAAATAAGAATGGTGAGAATGATTTCTAGCCACACAAAAAATACCCTAAAAAATAAAATAAATAAATGATAACTCAAAATATAATAAAAAATGAAAAAAGTAAAAACACAATATGTTTCCAGTTTCTTTCTCGTTCTCATAAAGAAACAAAAAAAAAAACACAATGGTAAGTGAAAAAAGCCGTTGTGTCTTTTTGTTTATCATTGTGTTTTGTGTTTATTATCGTCATTGATTGTATCTTTTTTCCTTGACATTGTGTTTTTTTCTTTATATTGTGTTATATTACTTAACATTGTGCTATATTTTGTTCGTCATTGTGTTCTATTTTGCGATCTATTGTGTATTTTTTTAGTTATAAGTGTGTTTTTTGTTCATTTTCGTCATTTTGTCTTTGATCTCACCATTGTGTCTTTTCGACAATTTTTTTTAATTTATTTTATTGAACGGGAATGATGGCGGAAACATTTTAGTTTTTTTTTTATGTTTTTTATTTATATTTTGAGTTATGATTTTTTTATAATTTTTTTAAATTTATTTTTAAGGAGTTTTTTTGTGTGGTCAACAATCCTTCTCACACTTCTCATTGTTAGTGCACGGTTTTGGTGTCCGTAGCGATCGAATAAGTTAGAGGCGGTTTAGTCTTTGTATTTAACGTATATTGTAAATAGCCTATAAATAGGGAGCTCATGCTTATAATTTAGTAGAGAACTTGTACATAGTTTAAGTTATTCTCTCCATAACTTATCTCCACCATAATGTATTTACTCCATAATTATCAATAAAGTATTATATTTAAAGTATCGATTTCGTGTTGATGTATCGTATTAGCGGCTAGATCTTGGTCTCTATGACGTTCTCTCACTCATTTTTGTCTCCCTTTGTATTTTAACTTTACCCTTAAATACATTTCTCTTTCTTACTAATAGTTATGTATTTCATTTTTTTCTTTTTAATCTTTCATTTTCTCTTTTTTTGTAATTTTTTCTTGATTTAAAAAATTAAATACCAGCATAAATATGTTATTTTGTTTTATATAAATATATTGTATTATTATTAACATTAGGCTTTTTATAAGTATCCAATTTTCACGTTGATTTTGAATAATGATTGCAAAAATTAAGGTTTTAAATATGTTATAATTTAGTTAATTAATATTAAGATTTTATAAGAAATGATATAATTGGATAAAGAGGCAAGATTAACTTAAATTTAAAATTTCAATAAACTTTAACTAATTAAATATATATGATTGTTTACTAAATTACAAGTTTATTCTTTCAAACTTTTAAAAGACAAATTCACTATTTATGTATTCTCAGTGTTTATGTTAATTTAAACGAGTGAGTTTCTTTAACTGGTTAAAGTATCAAACATGGTTAAGGTCAAAACAATTTGTTATTAGAATGAGTTTCGGTCATGGGTTGGTTTAAAAAGTAACCATTTACTACTTTTTTTTAATTGATTTTTTAATAAACACATCATTTATGTTAAGTTCATAATCTTAAAAATTCATAAAGATATAAACACTACACTACATGTTTTGGGTTTTCAAGTGGATAAGACAACTTCTTGTCTTTGGAATACAAATGCTAGACATTCACACATTGTTAATCATATGACAAATGACTATGTATATCCTTCTATTATTGAAGATTTCAAAAATATAGTTTTCTTTAATAAACGAGTTGAACTTGCACCAAAAACTAAGGTCGTTCAAGAAGTTAGAAAATATTAGTTATCCATGTTTCCTGGAGATGAAATATTACCATTTTTCATATGGTATTTATCATACATAAAATGATATGTTACAAGAAAGTATTAGTTTCCTGATGTTTTAAATGACCTCAAAATCTAAGGTTGTCAATCATAGGTTAGTCCTAAAAGCCGATGTTGAAGTGATGTTGCTTAAAATATTAACTAGAAAATTGGTCTATGCAATGAAACTAAACTATATTATATGAAAATACAATATGAAAACCGTGCTATAGAAGCCGAAATCATATATAGAAGTAATATTGGTACTCATACTTTTATTCTTAAAAAAATATACACCTTTAGATAAAATAATAATTTCAAAGAATGAAATTTTCACTTTATTTTTATTTTGCAATGAAGATTAATAAAAGCTATACTCAGATCATTATAGACACTTGGTTTGTTTTTTTGACAACTTATTTTAGCTTATGGTTAGTTATGTGTTGCATTATCTAGAATTAAAAGTAGAAACAACGTGAAACTATTTAGTTTTGATATATAAAGTAAAGTTACAGATAAAACTACAAACGTTGTGTACAAAGAAATATTTTGAGATTTATAAATTTTGTAACAATTCTTTATTTCCATATTGTGTATTGTGTGATTTATTCTCCCAAATAATATATCTTTATATTTATTGATCACGTATTTTTTTTATTTTACATTGTATTATTTAAATAAATATATTTATTTTAACCTGTGTGCTACACGGGTAGCTAACTAGTAAAGTTATATTTAAATCTATAAAATGTCGAAACAAATTTGAAGTTTCAGGTGTTTATTAAATATTATAAACTTTTAAAAAATAGAAAATATAGAAAATTAAAATTACAAAAACCTAAATTATATCTTAAATGAATATTATAAGGAAACACAATACATACGATAAATTTCAAAAGATTTTGCCAAAATAATATGATTGGTTCATTTGCTGACGCATGGTTGCTCAAATTACTTTTTTATTTTTATATTTTTTTTTATTTAATATCATTTTCTAGGTTAAGACAATTTGTTTTTTCTTCAATTTCGGAAAACTTATGTCGGTTTATCATTACAACACGTGGGTTTACTTTTGGTGTCGTAAGGTGATACCGAAAGATTTCATGTCAGTTCGCCACCCATCCCGTGTTTTTTTATTATTTTGTGTCGACTCTATCGATTCACGAAAAACTCACCTCGGTTCGCCGACACCGCAATGCGCATATTTTTTTTCTCCGCAGTATTTTTAATATGTTAATCTATTGTATTTGACTGTTGAAAGTAAAAAATTTGGTTTACTTTAGCTTTCGTATGGCGATACATGAAAGTATTCACGTTGTTTCGTCATTGCAACGCTTGTTTTCTTTAACAACTTAATTTTTTTGTATTTGATTATTAACAAATTTAGTGTTTTGGGATTTGTTACGGAGCCGTAACCCAACACCGATCCAACTCACGTCGCCTTTTAGTCGCATCGCACGTGTTTTATCAACCGACTAAAAGTCATTTTGAATATATTCTTTTATAAGAAGCTATCTAAATGTCGATGTCATCAGCCCGGTATAACGCGTTGGGTATACTACCTAGTTATATATTAATTTCGCTGATGGACGATGGGAAGTTGAATAAACAGATTTCCAAAGAAAAAATATATCTGTTAAAATTTTTTCTTATCATATTTACCATACCCTTATGAAAATTTCAACTTTGAGCATAGTAACTTTTTCCGTGGATAGCTTCAAAGGTTATCCACCATGAAAACTTAGGATAGCTTTGAGTAAAGTAAAGTTAACTGTTTAAAAGGACCCGAAAGTGGTTTACTCTTTTATGCAATTTGCCACTGTGAAACACCAAATATAAGTGTGTTTGTTGATGTTGATAGGCATGGGGACTCCATACTGAAGGCAGATCAATGGAGTTGGTTGCTAAGTGTCTAGGTGAATCAATCAATATGTCTCAGATTTTACGATGTATCCATGTTGGTTTGTTGTGTGTTCAACGTCACCCAGAAGATAGACCTACTATGACTTCCGTGATCCTAATGTTGGGGGGTGAGGGCACATTGTCTTCACCCAAAGAACCCGGTTTTTATGTTGGAGAATATATGCAAGATAGTGTGCAAGTTTCAAGTTCATATGGAATAAGTTCTAACAACGAACTAAGCATCACAATGTTGGATGGTAGATGACATAACTTAAACGTGAACTCAAATGATGTGGCTGAATAAGTTTGTTCATACATGTTCAGTGATTTTACGAAACATCTGTTGTATAATTGCGTACCTGGAGGATGAATTCGATCAATGATGCAAACCTGTAATCTTGATTTCAATCTTAGTTACTTGAATAATTGCCTGGATTAATCTCAGAGTCGTGAATCACTTTCAGATAAACCTATTCGCGAGTTACACGCAATGATTTATCGGATAAGACAGAGATTCTGTAATTGGAATTGGATTTTTGATGTTCCATATGGATGAAGAACAAGAGAGAACCAAGTAACCGCCAGTTTCCTCTGTGTGTATATATCTGATCGAGAGTTATTCTTTCAGGTATAACATGGATCAATATATATATATATATATATATATATATATATATATGATCATTCCCACATGAGCCCAAAATAACCAAACACAAGCCCACTTAATATTATACTTAAGCCCAAGTATAAAACCGAATAACAAAGCCCAAATAACATTATTGTTAAACGAGCTCGCACTCCCGAGTCACCTAACTCGTTTAATCTCTAACGTTATTTCCTCGATCGACAAGTTAATCCAATAACACTAAAATATCCAACAACCCTCCCCTATTTTAGTGATATCCATGATTAACTTAACCATCGTCACAGAAACGCAAACGTATGCATAAATGAAAATGTCCTACGGATTGAATTTTCATCTTAGTAAATTACACGATCCAAATATTCGAATATCAGGGTGTCCTATGGATTGAATCCTTGCTATCCATATGAATACTTGAAGGCAAAATACACATACATTTAAAAATCCAAAATTCCACTCGACACGATATTTTACTAGCATGTGTCCTAATCCTTCAAAGAATATATCAAAGCTCAAGTCCAAAGCTTATTGAAGCAGCTAAACTTCATATTCTTATAGGTAGTTCGTTATTCTCGCACCCGCACTGCAATTTATCAATGAACTATTAAGAAGCTATACTTCAACCTTCTTTATCTTGCGGTCTGAACACAAACCTTGGGATGTTTATGATATTGTGTTCCAATATCTATATGACAAGCTTTCCGCAATGAATTCAGCATCTAACGTTGTATTAGATGGGAATTGGGTGTCTTGACATATGATATTAACTTATGGACTTTAAATTCATCCCCATGACTGATACGTTCACGAGATCTCTTCCTAACCTTTAAGTTAGATCATCAGCCAAATTATACTCAGATATTACAAACCAACTGATATCACACATTGCATTGTATAATATATAACCGTCTAGACTTTCCATTATACATTTGACATAGTCATCACTATCTCACCTGATAGATTTTGGTGATATCGGTTTGACCACAATAGAATTTCATAAATTCAGTTTCTTAGCCATTCAACAACTTTTATCGGTTATTGCAAATGCTAGAAACTCGCATTCCATTGTCAAGTGATGCAAATTCATTCCTTAATTACCTAAGAAATGAAGCATTCTCCAAAAGAGAAAACACATCCATTGTTATGCAGTTTGTTTACTGCTTGCCAGTGTTGAGCACTAGGATTAATAGTATATCTGCTCAAATTACCCACCACATAAACTATGTAAGTCGTTATGCTAATCATAACATACATTAAATACTTAATTAACTTTGAATACTCTAATTGTGAAATAGAATCACACTGATTAGACACAAACTTGATATTAGGATCTATATATATGAGTGCTAACCGAAGAATAATCAAACTGATTGAATTCTTCAATACTTTCTCAATATAATGAAATCGAATCATCTATATCATTGTTACTCCTTTTTATTATTATACCCAAGGATAACATCAACATCCCCCAGATCCTTTATATCAAAACTAGAATATAATAATTTCTTTGTTCAATCAATCACTCCAACCCAAGTAAAGATAACAAGGAATCAATCATTTCCTTCAATATTCTATTTTTCTTTTCACTCCAAAATAATTGACATGATCTAACCTGTCATGTCACAATATATACATATAGTCTGCCCTGCTTTGAAATGATTATGACATACAAACAGATTCAATAGCAAACGGGAAATTTATACTAGCTTTAAACATTCAATTACACAAATATCCAAATCCAAAAGATTTCATGTCAAGATAAAATAAGTTTACTTGACTTATTAACCTGGTTAAAACCACCTGACAAGATATTCTTTTAATCCATGAAATATACAACACATAATCTAAAACAAATGTTTTTCATAAATCAATAGAAGTCAAACTTTTACATTTCTCATCCTAAGTACAAATCTATTTTCATATGATTTAAATTCTTCAAACCATCTCAGATCCTTGCATACATGACTCGTATCACCCGAGTCTATTCACCATGCAAGCATCCCATCCTGTACATAAAAGGATTCAGAAATAAACGATAGATAATTCTTAACCGAATTATATTTAGAAACCATTGAACTTTTAAAGTCCAATAACAAACCCAAAATCAGGGTTTCGTTTATTTCACACCCAACGGGTTTTCCCGACTTGTATACCTCTAATGAGCTTATCTTAACTTGATTTGTGGTACATCAACACCATGTTCGTATCAAGTAGACAAATATTTCAATAATATTTTATTTCATTCAAATTACAAGAATAAAAGAATATGCCCATCAACACAGAATCTAGACAAATAAAAACTACACCAGATTCTTGTGATATAAGACTTTTCCACCAAATCTATGTTCAGCAACCAGATAATGGTAGCACATGAAACTAATGAATTTACTTTAACCACTACTAGTATGTTTCCAAACATTTAAGTTATTTATTAACCATACACCAAAGAATGCACAATCCCTCATATGGGCAAGCACCAATTCGTGCTTTCATACACAAAATTATATTCAGGAAATAAGCCAAAACAATCACATTCTAGATACATATTATTAATATAATATCATATAACAAGCCATAACAACAAGCTTTACAAATATTCAAGAATGGTTTAAATCCAAGAAAATAGTTTCAACTTAAAACAATCAATCTTGAGAAAACCAAATAAAGCAAGATACTTATTGATTTGTGTTGAATGATTGCTTCATATAATTAAAAGGTCAGAAAGAAACAAAATAATAAAATCTGAACTTTTCACCAAGCAATTGATTCTTCCTACGTTGGACAATTTTAAAGCCCAATTTTCATTGACAAAATAACAAAATGAAATTTCGTAAAATCTACAAATCAATTCTTTTATTCCAATTCCAATCCTCCCAATTCAAAACAATCCCAAAACAAAAGTGGCCAAATATATTCTAACTTAACTAGAGTTAATAAGCCACTGAAACTAGGATCATTATCATTAACTCAAAATTGCAAAATAACATAGCACGAGATTAGAGATTATAAACATTGTATTCTATCAATTATTATAAACATAATCAAACAATCCTTTAAACCACCAATTTGAAAGTTAGGGTTTCAACCAAATTTTACCGTAATCAAAATTTGATAAATAATAACCGTATCAAACCCAATATATTAGTGTTAAAATTCACATCACATGTAATTGACAAATTCATAATGAGATATCAAATTATGCAGGCCAATTTACTTCTGTGCCTTTCACCAAGGAACCACATATTATATCTCAAATACATGGATATATTAACTCCATATAAATCTCATTCCTTTAACCCTTCTAGAACATTATATACAAAATCTAATTCGATATGCCTATATAACAGAACTTGCATACGAAACTACTTCAAGAACCATAATAAGTCAATTTGTTTAATTGAAATCATGAAAATTTAAATCGAAACTAAAAACCCAAAATAGGTTTATCTTTGTTGTATAATTGCGTACCTGGAGGATGAATTCGATCAATGATGCAAACTTGTAATCTTGATTTCAATCTTAGTTTCTTGAATAATTGCCTGGATTAATCTCTGAATCGTGAATCACTTTCAGATAAACCTATTTGCGGGTTACACGCAATGATTTATCGGATAAGACAGAGATTCTGTAATTGGAATTGGATTTTTGATGTTCCATATGGATGAAGAACAAGAGAGAACCAAGTAACCGCCAGTTTCCTCTGTGTGTATATATCTGATCGAGAGTTATTCTTTCAGGTATAACATGGATCAATATATATATATGATCATTCCCACATGAGCCCAAAATAACCAAATACAAGCCCACTTAATATTATACTTAGGCCCAAGTATAAAACCGAATAACAAAGCCCAATTAACATTATTGTTAAACGAGCCCGCACTCCCGCGTCACCTAACTTGTTTAATCTCTAACGTTATTTCCTCGATCGACAATTTAATCCAATAACACTAAAATATCCAACAACATCTCTTTATATGCAAAGAGATTACAAAGAATTGAGAATGATGAATAAACCTGCAAAATAAAGAGATTACAATGCTATATTATTTCTAAACTATGTTAAAGGATAAATATAATATTTTGTTTATATATATCTCCAATCCTCTCTAGCTTGATGTTGGGACAAAGGTGTAACTTGAAATGAAGAGTATCAAATTGAGTAGTTGAGTAGTCCAATTTGAGCGGGCATGGTGGTAGATTTGTCATCTCGTATATTAGTTGATTTATCATTTATTTATTAGTTTGTTTGTGAGTCAATATTCTATTTCTAGTTTGAATATTAGCAAAGTTATTGACTAATAAATATAAATATTCAACAACAAAGAGATTCACGGTTGATGCCACAGTCAACTATATTTGTTATCTCTTTGTTGTTGAATTTCTTGTTATATGACTAGATAATGTTAATGAAAGTCAACTGTAATTGAAGGATAACGGGGTAAACAAAGTTTTGGGTCATTATTGATAAGTCATCAATAGTTCAGTCTACTGAAGTGTAGATTAAAAGTACTAAGACGTGGAAAGTTCACGGACCACTTATGAAATTCGTGAAGATTAGTCTGTTAACAGTTGTTAAACAGATTATGGCTTATATAATTGTGGATTTTTCTCAGTTAGGGTTAATTCAATTCTTTTTCTTCTTTCTTCTATAATTCATTTTTCTTACAACTCAATATTGTAAACATTTTGATCAATTCTTAATAATAGTCAATTGTGAGTTCTTGTTTCGTATATGCTCGTATTATTTCGCAAAATAGTACCAATTGGTATCAGAGTGCTGGCTCTTGATTCCGAATAGACGAACTCTGTAATTCAATTGAAGATTCAAGAATGTTGACTGAAGTGAAGTTAGATATTGAACAGTTTGACGGTAAGAACGATTTTAGCATGTGGCGTGTAAAGATGCGTGCACTTCTTGTACATTAGGGCATCTCCGATGCATTGTTGGGTGAACTAAATATTCCTGAAGCATTGACGGAAAAAGAAAAGAATGACATTCTTGAGAAGGCTCATAGCGCAATAATCTTGAGTCTGGGAGATCGTGTGTTAAGAGAAGTTTCCAAGGAGCTCACGGCAGGCGGAGTTTGGGATAAGTTGGAATCGTTGTATATGACAAATTCAAACTGCAAGTCGTGTATACTTAAAGAAACAGTTGCATATGTTTCAAATGGCAACTGGTACGTCCCTTGAATACCATATTGATGAGTTTAATAAGATCATTCTTGATCTTGAGAATATTGAAGTTGAGATTGATGATGAAGACAGAGCAATCATCTTCTTGGCATCATTACTAGTGTCCTATGAAAACTTTGTAGACACTTTAATGTTTGGGAGGGATAGTTTGTCTATGGAAGATGTAGTATATGCCATGAATTCAAAAGAATTTCACAAGATGGGTGAAACAAAAGATGAGGGTTCTAATGGTTTTTTTTTCCGAGTAGATCTGAACATAGGAATTCAAAGAATAAGAATCCTATTGTTAGATCTAAGTCAAAATGAAAGAAAAGCTGTTTTGTGCATAATTCAGACAGTCATTCAAAAGGGATTGCATGGAGGAAAAAGAAGGTTTAATTCAAAAATGATAAGAAGAATCTTGGGTCATTAAAAGAGTTTCAAGACGGTTATGATAGTGTTGAAGTTTATATGGTCACCAATCAAGGTTCGAAAGAAGATTGGGTTTTAGATAGTGGTAGTTCATACCATATGACCCCTAATAAGGAATTTTTCAAAGATTTAGTTCTTGAAAAGCAAGGGGTAGTTCAATTAGGGGATAATAGGTCTTGCCAAGTTCAAGGTATTGGTTATGTCTAATTTCAGTTGAATAATGAGTATGTGATTAATCTTAATGAGGTTATATATATCCCTTATATGAAAAGAAATCTGATATCTTTGGGAACTTTTGAGAAGAACGGTTGTCATGTTAGTTTAAAGGATGGTAGAGCCAAGTTTATTAGAGGTTCTATGGCTGTCTTGACTAGTACTAGGAAATATAACAACATATATATGTTAGATGGTCAGGTTCTGTATCTGTTGTAGAGGATAAGTCAGTAAAAAATGCTATGTTATGGCATAAAAGGCTTGGACACATGAGTGACTGAATTAAGAAAGCAGGGTGTATTAAAAGATCTAGCGGGTTGTGATTATGGTGAATGTGAAAATTGTGTGTTGGGAAAGGACAAAAGGATTAGATTCACTATGGGCATTCACAGGACTAGGGGAATACTAGATCATGTACATGCATACATGTGGGGTCCTACCAAGCATGCTTCATTAGGTGGACCACATACTTCTGGTCTATAAGATATGACTATTAAAGAAGGGTATGGGTCTATATTTTGAAGATAAGTCTGATGCTTTCAATAAGTTCAAGGTTTGGAAGGTTTAGTAGAGAATCAGACTGAAAAAGAAGTAAAGAAATTAAGAACATATAATGGATTAGAATTCTGTAGTGGTGAATTTAATCATTACTGTAGGAAATCTGGGATTGATAGACATTACTCCATACCAGAAACTCCCTAACAAAATGGATTGGTAGAGAGAATGAACAGATGACTCTTAGAAAAGGTTATATTCATGCTCTCTACAGCTGGTATGCCTAGATGCTATTGGGTAGAAGCTCTAAAGACTGTTTCATATATATTTAATAGGTCTCCTTATTCAGCAATTGATATGAAGGTGCCTATGGAGATGTGGTCTGGTATGAAAACTAGTTATGATAACCTTAAAGTGTTTGGGTGTGTGGTATATTCTCATATTAGTCAGGGTAAGTTGGATCCTAGGTCTCAGAAATGTATAATGCTAGGATACCCTGATGGTGTAAAGGGATATAAGTTATGGAGATTATATGAAGGCAGTCCCAAGGCTACTGTGAGTAGAAATGTGGTGTTTAAGGAATATATTATGTACAAGGATGTGAAGGGTAAATCAGTATTTAGTTGATGAGACTAATACAGTTCAAGTTGAGGTGGAGTTACCTCATGGAGAGACTTCTGAGTCATATGTTCAAGATGATCATATCACAAGCTACAAATGATGATCAAAGCATTGCGGTGAATAGACCTAGAAGAAATATAGTCTAGCGAATCAAAAATAGAGATGGTGATATGTCAGCTATAGCTTTCCATGTAGCTTCTGAAGAATGTGCAAATGAACCTTTGTCTTATCATGAATATGTTAATTCTAATGATCAAGGTTGCAAAAATCATTAGACGGACCTAGGCGGCCGATTGAGAATTGGGAGTACTCGGCCTTAGTCGGTGAGTACTCGGCCTTATTTGTAGAGTACTCGGGGATGGCTCACCGAGAACTCTGTCTAGGCGGGGATTACTCGTTGAGTACTAAACGCCTAGGCATGATTTTTACGAACATGCTAATGATAAAGATAAATGGTTGGCTGCAATGCAAGATAGTATGATGTCTTTGCATAAGAATCAAACTTGGGTTTGGGTTGAAAAACCAGAAGATCAAAAGGTGGTAGATTGTAAATGGATATTCAAAGTAAAAGATGGTATATCAGGAGAGGTTCCAACGTTTAAAGCCAGGTTAGTGGCTAAAGGGTTCACTCAAAGGAGGGAATAGGCTATAATGAGGTGTTTTCACCTGTTGTAAAGCATTCCTTCATAAGGGCAATATTGTCAATTACGGAAGTGTTTAACTTAGAGTTAGAAAAATTGGATGTTAAAACTGCATTTTTACATGGTAATCTTGATGAGAAGATATACATGAGGCAACCTCTAGAATTTGAGGAAAAGGGTCAAGGAGATAAGGTATGTTTGTTACAAAAGTCATTATATGAGCTTAAACAATCACCTAGACAATGGTATTTGAAGTTTGATAGGCATATAGTATCACATGGTTTCAAGAGAAGTTATTATGATACATGTGTATACTATAAGGAATATAGTGATAAGAAGTTAATTACTTGTTACTATACGTTGATGATATGCTAATAGCGTACAAGGATCAAGATCAGATTGATGACTCAAAGAAATTTCTTATGTCTGCCTTTGAGATGAAAGAGTTAGGGGAGGCAAAGAAGATTTTAGGTATGGAGATTCATAGAGACAGGGTTGCTGGTACAATCAAGTTGTCTCGAGAGTCATATCTAAAGAAAGTTTTGAGTAATAATCATATGGATGATTGTAAGTCACTAATTACTCCTTTAGCTATTCATTATAGGTTGTCAGAATTAGATTGTCGTAAGAATGATGAAGAAAAGGATAAAATGGTAAAGGTCCCTTATACAAATGTTGTTGGGAGTTTGATGTACATCATGGTCTGTACTAGACCAGGTATTGGTTATGCTTTTAGTATTGTCAGTGGTTATCTTAGTAATCCTGGGTAATTGCATTGGGAAGGTGTGAAGTGGATACTAAGGTACTTAAGTGGCACAAGACAAACAGGGTTGGTTTTTGATAATTGTTAAAGTCAAGATCAGATTTTGCAGGGGTATGTTGACTGTGATTTTGTTAAAGATCTTGACAAAGGCTTATCAATTACGGGCTATGTTTTCACTGTGTTTGGTGGTAGTGTAAGCTAGAAGTCAACTTTAAATAAGGTAGAAGCTTTATCTACTACTGAAGCTGAATTTGTTGCTTTGGTTTATGGGTTTTATGTCTGAATTGGGTCTATCTGTGGTTGATGGATTGGTTCATTGTGATAATATGGGTGCAATCCAATTATCTAAGCACCATGTGTTAGGGGTGTTCACGGTCCGGTTTTCGCGGTTTTTAAGTCAAACCGTGAACCAGACCGTTAGTGATGGTTTTTGTTTTTTGTAAACCAAAATCAAATCGTAGATCTTTTAAACTGAACCGAACCAAATTGTTAGTAACGGTTTAGTTCCAGTTTTATTTCACGGTTTAGGCTTGTTGGGTTTTATAAGTGATGCCCATGGTACGATATGATATGTTTATAGTAAAACTTTCAATAATCAGCAGAATTTTATACATGTGTTTAAACACAACCTGCCTAAATCACAAGTATGAACAAAACCTCAGCGTTTGGGGTTTGGGCTTAGTCCATTCTATTTAGTTAATGTTAAAGATTGTTAGCATTTAGTAATATATAACCATATATTGTGTACACTAAAAACTTTAATTAGATTATGCCTAGAAATATATTATATATACATACATTGCATAACTTATTCAAAAATTTAATATAATTAAATTATACGTTCTGGTCTGGTTTTATACGGTTGGTTTTCGGTACAAATCGTAACCCAAACCGTTTGACACGGTTTGAAAATGTTTTTTAATGACCAACTAAAATTTAAGGAAAAAAACCAACCGTGAAACCGAACTGATGACCGGTGTGGGTCGTTTCGCGGTTTTGAAACCAAACCGTGAACAATCCTACCAAGTGTTTCAAGACAGGTCAGAACATATAAGTATAAAATTGCATTGGGTGAGAGAAGTCCTAAGTACAAAGAAAGTAAGGGTGGAATATGTGGGCACTAGGGAGAATGAAGCAGATATGTTAACTAAATGTGTTCCTAGTAATAAGTTTTTGCATTGTTTGAATTTACTAAATATTGATTAGAGGCATTATTGGTATTTTTCAGTTTTCACTCAAAGGTGGAGATTGTTATATGTTGAGTTGGAAATTGGTGTATGATAATGTTTTGTTATATGACTAAATAATGTTAGTCAGTGAAAGTCAACTGTAGTTGAGGGGTAAGGGGCTAAATAAAGGTTTGGGTTATTATTGACAAGTCATCAATAGTTCGGTCTGTTGAAGTATAGATTACAAGTATTAAGACGTGGAAGTTCAGGGACCACTTATGACATTTGTGAAGATTAATCTGTTAACAGTTGTTAAACAAATTAGGGCTTATATAATAGAGGATGTTTCTCAATTAGGGTTAATTCAATACTTTTTCTTCTTTCTCATGTAATTCATTTTTCTTTCAATTCAGTATTGTAAACATTTTGATCAATTTTTAACAATAGTCAATTGTAAGTTCTTATTTCGTATATGTTTGTATTATTTCGCAAATTAGTAACATTTATAGAATGAAATCAAGCTTCTAATAAAAGATTTGTATAAACATAAATGAGATATTTTGTTGAACATTGTTGACTACTGTATCTTCCTCAAGTGAAAGTAATTCAAATTACATAATTCCAAGGGAAGATGGTCTTAACAACTGAGGAGTACTTAAGCCTATGACGAAGGAGACAAAAATTCCAAAATTTGGTGTATAAGAAAGGAATCTTGTTAATCTAAGATTTAGTCCCTCTCTCGCTTGCTTATTGTTAATTAACAACCCATCAAGAGCTTAATGTACTTTCAACCCATTGCGATGGAGCTACTTTTAAGGAGACAAATGTGGACAACCGTGCGTAGTCCGTCTGGCTAGTAGCTTAATATTACTTTTTAACCCCAAAAATGTGTTCTCTTCCTTTTGCTACCATCCATGCGCTTTCACTTTTTCTTACCAATGTTGAATATTATTAAAATATATTTTCTTCCCTTGATCTTTAACTAAATATCCATTCATTATTAAGAAAAGATGAAAAATGAAGATCAAGAGAATAGGTTCAATAAGATAAGTGGTATGGGTGAATTATAATATTACCCAAAGAATGAGAAGTTTGAATAGGTGATCAATATTTATTTACTTAGAGAAGTATCGGTGATTTTTACCAACTTAAAAAAAGTTTTCTTAATGAATGCAAACTCTCGATAGAAGATTCAAAAGTGCGTGTTAGGTGGATATGCAATGTACGTGTTAACATCCATACATTTGGCGTCAATTCTTCCCTTGTCTCTTAATATACTTACGAGTCACAAGATATTAATTTCCATATCTAATTTTAAGTTGAAGAAAATCGAAAAAAGAGAACATGTTCACCCCTTCTAAGTTCTTACACAACATGTTCAGAGAAGCTGTGATTTATACCATCTTGTTCCCTAACTCAATGTTCATGGTGTCCCATGATTTTTCTGTTAATAGGTACTTACGGTTATCCACGATGTGTGTTTATACATATTATTACATTAGTCATTTATAGACAAATGTGCCAGTTAATTAATAAGATGTCAAATAAAAATAACCAAAATATAATAGGAAGTTAAAAATAAATTGAAGAAAATATATCTCAAATATATTAGTTACATCTGACTTATAAGCAATCTTAACACATGCTAATATGCATGTGTTCATATGTTTACATGATTATGGACTTCGTATAAACGTAGAAAGTGGACTCAGCGTTTCTTCAAGTTTTAATTACATAGTTATAATATGATTAGTAAAATATATGTCTATTTTTATTAATATTTAATGTTTTAATAAAGTATAAAATAAAAGTAAACAAATTAATCTTCAAGTTTTGATTGCTGACTTGAGGTACTTAACATACGGCTGCTTGAAAGATATCAACTTCTATTGCATGATTCCTTAATTAGAGTTTAGGGGGTAGTCGTCCCCTAACTATTATATTGTTTAAAAAACTATTTTCAAAGAAAATTCCCAAAACTGTCATTTTGACTAAATAAATTCCAAGACTAGTCATTTGTTTTCGACAATCCCTAAAATGTTTACTTCAAAAACCGTTGACAATCCGTTTTCATTTGCTATTTGGCAATTTTCGTCTGCCATCTATCTGACTTGTAACCCAATGAGATCCTTCGATCCGCTAACATGATTGGCCATCCAACTATTTTTATAAAAATCCGACCGTTTTGATCGGCCACTCGACCACCATATAAAAATCCGACTGTTTAGATTGGCCACCCGACCAAACCTTAAACAGTCGGGCCAGATAGAAACAAAACTTTAAACAATCGAACCAATTTTTTAGTAACTCGTTGGTTTTGAGAAAAATATGTCAATTTTTTAATGTTTGGACCCGACTTTAATTTTATGCGGGTTGGTGATGGTTGCCTAACCCATAGAAATGTAGAATGGCAGATTTTAGTCTGACGGTCCGACTATTCTTACACAAAATTTTAGGTATTTTAAGAAATAGGAATTAGTCAAGAAATATACTTGTTCAAAATATCCATTTTAATCATTTACCCTTCACAAATTTACAAACAGTCATTCTTGAGAAACAATTAACGTATACATGCAGCATACAAATAGTTAAAAAAAAAATTATTATTTAGTGTAGGGTTTACTCTTCAAAAATGGTAAAATAATATTACACGCTGTATCAAATTCAACTCACATGGTAAACCCCACCACATGCCGTCCACCTGGATCCCCGCCGGTCAAACCACCGCCATTTCCGGCCACCCTATATATATAAACTCCAAAACCCTACCTCCCACCTCACCACTTGCCTTCAATCTCTAAACAACAAAAAAATCTTCAAACAGTTTGATCCATCGATCTTTATATTTAATAACTAATTTCCATTTATCATAAGTTCATAACCATGAAGATTATGAAAGTAATCTTCATGATCACCACCACCATGGCCATAATCATAGCCACCACCCTCACTATCACCTCCATTGGTGGCAATCAAGAAGCAACGTCAAAGACGCTCACCGGACCACCTGGACCGCCAGTTGTGAACCCGTTCCCGAAAAGGGTGAGCCGTTTTCTAGCCGAAAACAAAAACCCTCGAGCCGCTGACCACTGCAAGAAAGACGACGAGATTTGCTACATCTTAGAAGGCAAAAACTCGACTTGTTGTAACAACAAGTGTATGGATTTGAGTGAGGATAAACACAACTGTGGTGCATGCAAGAACAAGTGCAAGTTTACGAACTCGTGTTGTAGAGGGGAGTGTGTGAATTTGGCTTATGACAAGAGGCATTGTGGTTCGTGTGGTAACAAGTGTATGCCTGGTGGTTATTGCATTTACGGCCTCTGTAACTACGCGTAATAATCTTGATTGTTGATCTCGTATGTCATGTGTGTTGAGAGGTTCTTCGGTACTAGATCGATTACATATACATGCATTAATTAATTGTTCATAGGCACGTTATGCCATCAATAATGACCCTGTTCAGCCTGGTCACCCAAATGTTGTATACCATTTATAATCTAAATTTATGTTGTTTTATAATATTAACTATAATGCCCAGTTTTGAAATATGTTACATCTTTCTTATCAACATTTTTAGTTTAGTACCAAACATGTGTTACAAATATTGTCTCAATAAACGTGTGGTATGTGTTGAGTAATTAGTCGACTTAATCGCAATAAAGTTTAAGGATACGAGCATTTGAGCAAGACGAAACCTTTTTTAGGTTAAACTAAAGGCTTTGTTTGATCTATGGTTAAGATCAACGTGTAGTCAAGTTGGAAAAAGCATATTAATCAGGCAAGTGTGTATTATAGAAAAGAGCACATAGAGGCTGCTATTTTTAGCAAGAATATGTGAAATGTAGGCATGCATGTTCATGTTACCTTGATTCCAGCTAATTAAGAGTCGTATAAATGCTTGCGTAGAAAGTAGAGAGTAGAAAACTTTTTATGTTCCGAATTCGAAGTTTCCCATAAAAAGTCGTCGCTAGATATATAGAACACATGCAAGCAGTTTCTTGCAATATACACATTTACTTCTTTCCAATTTATCATGTTCCATTTTCGATCTTTCATGTTTTATTTACATTCTGTTTAAACTGTTTTCTATATAAAGTTGACATATTAAAAGGTACGATTTTTATAAACATTGGGTTGTTTACATTACAAATAAATGACTATACTGACAGAGAAACGGAATACCAATAGAAATAGCCAAAGGGAGGTGTTTGGTTCTTGTAATTTTTTTTAAAGGAGTTGGAAATGAAATTTGAATTGGAAATGGTATAAATCTTTGGAAAATCCATAATGTTGGTGAGCTTGTTAATGTAATTGGAATTCTCCCCATCTTCCTATCACCTACATTTAAGGCTAACAAACGAGTTAAGTTGGAGGTGTTCAGGTCGGATTGGGGGTTGATTAGTAAAATATTGGCGTTATCTTATTTTAATATATAAAATTGTTAAAACTTCTAACAACTCCGTATATTAGTGGTTCTCTTTTAAATTTTATTTTTATTTTTATTTCAGGACGAAATTTCTAAAAGTTGTAAATCCTGTAACATTCGTTACTTTTCAAACCCGAAAACCCGACCCATTTTAAATTTTCGGTTTTATTCTATTTAAATTTATATGTATGTATATATATATATATATATATAGGGGAGGGTTATTTTGAGAACCATTGTGAGTTTTAAGAACATTAAGAATTCAATTTTGAACCACACATTTAATTAAATGATATGAAATATGTGGCTTAGATTAAATTTAATTAAAAAATGAAGCAGGAGAGAGAATAAGTATTTTTGATAATTACACAAGTTTAAACGTTAGTTACACATGTGTAAAAAGTCGTTTCGGTGTGTAAAAAATTACCGTAATTTTTTGTACATCACTTACACTTACGTATTACCCATGTGTAAAAAAAATTCGGAAAAAAAAATTGTTACGTTGAGTTCTTTCGAGTTCTTAAAACTCAAAGTGGTTCTTAAAAGAAATCAATCATATATATATATATATATATATCAAATTTGTTTATGTATTTTTTATATTGAATTCGTTAAATCGACCCGCTCTGTCGTTTCAATGTATTCGTAAATATCATTCGATAATTTAAAAATAATTATGACGCTTTATTGTCATTATTAACTCATGTTCTATTTTGTGTAATTCATTAACGAAATTTCAAGTTTTAACATGTTACTTAATCGAGTCCCAAACTATCTGAGTATAATACGAACATATTTCCAAGTCATTAACTTTTAATTCATTTATATAACATTTAGAAGTACAAGGTCCAAAATGTAAGTATATATTAATTCTATTTAAAAGAAATATGAAAGTCTAAGGCCGAAAGTGTAAAATCCTTTCAAAATATAATATAATATTATATAATAATAATAATAATAATAATGATGAAAAAATGTGGCAGCAAGCCCGTCCAGTCTCCAAGATTTTCCGGAGACTCTCCGACGGCCAGAAACGGCGCCGGAGATAGCCCAAAAGCCATCTTTACGCACCGATTAGATCCGTTAATATGACCAAACAACTTCTCCACTAATTATAAACATTACTTCGCGATTTATATCACCATTTAACATCAATTAACTCGTATTAATCATCGAACCAATCGGATTATTATTCAAAACTTTAATAACTCGAATTAACCACTAATCGACCCAACTAAAATTATAAATATGACTTTAACATACATCTAAATTTTTCCCAGTCATCACTTTAATCTGAAACATTCTCAAACATCACAAATTAGCTCGTCAAAGTTGTTTTCCGGCGAGTCCCGTTCATCATCAATCCGGCACCATAAGAGGTATTTCTTATATGGTTTGATTCATTTTTGGCGGTTTAATAGAAACCCCTAACTTTAATTTAACAAACACGAAACAGTTTAATGGAATTGAAATCATAGGTTCCATAGTGAAGAAGATGAAGTGATCAATGAGTTTACAAATTATTGTTTCTAACTTATAACAAACAAACAATCTGGTCTAACTGGTTAGTCCATGAACATGTCAATCAGGGGACCCGGGTTCGAACCTGGGTCATAGAAGTTTTTTTGTTTTGTTTTGTTTTGTTTTTAAAGCCTTTCTTTTAATATTTTTTTTAATTCCGTAAATCCTTTTATATATAACACAAACCGAACTACATCTGGATAATGGGTAAGCGAGCAACAAGCTGCGCCGCTATCCCCTTTTTATTCATTAACCAAATAAAAATTTATAAATTATTATAAATCAAATAAAATCATTTTTAATTAAATAAAAATTGTTGTAGTTTATTTTATAATCTTTTTATCCGAAAACCAAGCTTTTTCAAACCCGAAACATTTGTTAAAACTCGTGAAACAAATATATAAATATATATACAATATCGTCGTAAACTTTATAAATTCCGATCGACAACGTTTATACTAAACTAAAATATACCGGTAAAGGCCGTAAACATTAATATATTTAAATTTAATATTAATCTCGTTAGTAATATTATATTAATAACTATTATTTCGTTAAATTTTATATAACGCTAACATAATTATTTTTCAAAGCTAAATTCTGTTAAAAGTATAATATCAAACTCCATAAAATAATAAAACATACATTTAAACACTTCTAATTACCGACAAATCGATTTATTTACTTTTATAAGTTGTTAGTTAATATTTTATTTTGTTTATTTAAATCTAGTTCGTGAAGTTCAATTGTATTGGTTTCATTTACGTGCTATTGGTTTTATTTCAAGTTTGTCTTCAACTTCAAGGTGAGTTTCTCACACCCCCTTTTAACCCCTTTTAACTATTTGGGGGTAGCATATATATCCTATCAACAATTCAATTTCTTTTATTATTTATTTACAAACTAAAATTCGTTACATGGACTTATGTGTTTACTTGTTACTTGCTCAAATATTACATGCATGGATTTCTTTGATAAGTATGATCATACCCCCCTTGCACTCAGGACCGTGTTTCGAGTGAAAAAGGTACCCCGATCTGAGTACGTTGGTGCACAATCTCAACTGGAAAAGACATTCATTTATTCTTTATGCTTAGGACCTTTGATTCGATTGTAAAGAACCCTTACTTGCTTTTCACAAGTATTCATGGAATTGTAGATTTTTATATACTTATATCAAATTGTGGAAGCTTACCAACTATTCATTTAGTTGACATTATTATATATATATATGCTACAGGTACCTTATTTAGAGAATGTTGTCGTGACAAGGACACTAGAACTTAGGTTATATTAATAAATGGACAAGTTGTTAATTGTTTATTTATTTCCTTTGTATTTCTTGTTACAAACTTGTGTACTTGTTGTCTAAATCAATTAATGATAATATTGTCACTTAATAGTGTCACATGTGTCACATGAGTATCAGAGCCGTGACTGTAAGATAGGACATTAAACGTAGTGTTCTAGTAGGTTATAGTTTATTTGCTTAATTGTTTAGGTTGCATGATTAGAAATTATGTGAGCCTATTGATTGTTCAAAGCACTTACTTGATATTATTATACTGATGATTCAATTACTTCAATTACACAAAGCACACACAAGTCCAAGGCTTATGCCTAACGTAAAGATTCTCAAGGATTTTCAATAACAGATTTTCGATTTTCAGTTTTCGATGGTTTATGCGACGTTTGACGTCCGACTCTCTATGTTTTACAATATGTTTTAACTGAAAGTCTGTCAAGTCGTGGTGATACACGAATGCTCAGCTTTCGGTTCGATTTAATTACGCATTTAGATACGAGAATAGTTAAGTTTAAAAATATTGTGACTCATTTTCTTTATTTATGCATCCATTTACGGTTTAAAATTTGTTTAACCGAATTTCAATACAATTAATTTATTATTTTTCTATTAGGTTTTAGAATTGGAAGTTCAAAAAGTTATGGTGATACATAAATGGGTGAATTTCGATTCGATCATTATAATATTTTATTCATTTACTAATACGTTTGTAACATCCTAAAATATTCTATTATTAAATAAAAGAAAGTCGCGTTTTGTTATTGGGCCTAAATAATTAATTAGTATTAATAAGATCATGGACTTGGATTGATTGGTGGATTAGAGGGTAATGGACCTTAGGTCCATGGGCTTTAAGGGATATAAATACCCCTTAAACCACCATAAAACCCTAAATCCTCATTCCTTTCATCCTAATCTCTACACACTCCAAACACACACACAACACCACCTCATACGGCCGCGAGAGAGAAAACGGGATTCGAGTCCAAAATCAAGCCAACCATTATTAGATCTTCAATATATGAGCTAGATACGAGATAACCAAGCAAACCGCGACCACACCGAACGCATAAAGGTATGCCTTTTACCTTAAAAGTTTATGTTTTTAGGATCGGTTAGCTTTGAAACTTAAACATAAAGTAAATCGGGTCTAAACGGAATGTAAAGTATTCGGCGACGTGTATGGAACGTTTTAAGATTTAAAGGTACAAGCTTTGCGGTGTATACAGGTTAAATATGAACGAAAACGGTTATATCGAGCCATAACAACGGTATTGAAATCGCAAAATGCTTGTAAACGTTGAATGAAAATCAACCCGTTGCTGCTACTTAATAACTTTGCCCTATAAGTTCATGAAGTATACAAGTTCGCTAAAATCAAGTTCGCCTTGGTTAACATCGCTATATGTAAGTTCGCCATAGTTAACTTCGCTATACGTAAGTTCGCCGTGGTTAACTTCGCTATACGTAAGTTCGCCGTGGTTAACTTCGCTATACGTAAGTTCGCCATGGTCAACATCGCCTAACTTAAGTTCGCCTAGCTTAAGTTCGCCTGACAAGTTCTCTCACTGAGAACTTCGCCTAATATAAGTTCGCTAATGATTAATTCGCTTAATATTAAGTTCGCCAAAAGTTAAGTTCGCTGAGAAATGAATTAAAATCCTAGTGAAAAATGTGTTAAGACAGTTAATGGAAATAAAATTTTTCCAAGATGACCTGGCAGCTCGACCCCAGCCAGGGGCTCTGCCCCTTGGACCCTGCTAGGGGCTGCCACCCCTAGAACCCCGCTGCCAGGGGCGCTGCCCCCGGACCCCTGTTCGTTGTGGGTTAAATAAAGATAGAAATACGATACAAGTAGTAATAGTTAATTGATACGTGTAATTGTTATACAGTTAGTCGTGCACAGTTCAAGAAAGGGATTACCATTAACGGTGAACGTAACCGCATTCAGGTGAGTTTCTAGCCCCATTTCTGTGTTATGTTTTCGGGGCTGTGTGCATACTCGATGTCTTATGTGATTATGTGAGAGGTAAGAATGATTGCTTGCCGGTATGTGAACGATATTCGGATATTGCCCGTACTGTCAAGTTATAATGCTATGTACGAAATATGAATGATATGTATGTACGTTATGAAAGGTAAGAATGATTGTTTGTCGGTACGTAACGATCTTCGGATATTGCACGCACTGTCAAGTTATAGTGTTATGTATGGACTATGAATGATATGTATGTATGTTATGAACAAATGTAAGAAATAGAAAGGTAGAAAAGGGACTGAACCCTAATAATATCCAAGGCAGAAAAGGGACCGAGCCCTTTAATAATCTCAAGGCAAAAAAGGGACTGGACCCTAATAATATCCAAGGCAGAAAAGGGACTGGACCCTAATGATATCCAAGGCAGAAAAAGGGACCGGACCCTAATAATATCCGAGGTAGAATAGAATAGAGTAAAGTAGAATTTGAGTTATGAAAGTATGAATGAAAGAATGTATGTATGTAAAGTATGTGATGTTATTAACTAGAACTCACTCAGACTAGCTGACTTTTAGTATGCACACAGGTGAGTAGGATGAGGCAGCTGGCTTGAAGGGAGACACATGGCGGATGAATAAAGAAGCTGGCATATGAAGCTTTACTTGTTAATGTTGAACTAAAAGATATGTTTTAAGTTATGTTTTAAAGACAAATTATGAATGTTTGTAACGACTGATGATGTTTTATGTTATTCCGCGAAAGTTTTAATTAACTTTGATATTTAGAACTACGTTTATGAGTAAATCCAACACCAAAGTAGGGCTACCGGTAACGGGGCCTTACAACGTTTTAGAATTGAAAATTCGAAAGGTCATGGTGATACATGAATGGTCGAATTTCAATACGATAACTTTATTTCTATATTCATTTACCCTTATGTTTTAAAAGTGAAAATTTAAAAAGTCATGGTGGTTCATGAACATTCGATTTTCAACCCGATCATTATTTATTGCTAAGTTTAATACTTTTTCCATATGATTATTCAAAAATTTATGAAGTTTTCGTTTATTGAAAGGTGAAAACTCCTGAAGTTTCATGGAAATTCCAATTTCGATTTCAAATTTGTTTCATGCGTTTTCTTTTCTTTACTTGTTATCAGTTAGTCGTTTTCATACTTACGTCCCAAGTCACGCGAATTCTTCACGTTTCGTATCATACCTCCTCGTTTTCCAAGTTGTTGCACTCAACTCGCAAATGACAACCCAAGTTCGCAAGCAAATGGCCTCCGCGATCCCGATCACCCCACGTTTGACCGCACCCACCTTCATCGCTGCAGTAAATTCAAATTCAAACCCAACACCATTCTTGGAAACGCGAACTAAACCCAACCGAAAAGTCTCGCGCTGAAACATACCCTTTGTACAGTATGTGTAAATCCACCACTTTACTTCCCTGAAACGTTGATATACTTCAATATGTGGTAGATGCAATTAGCACTTATTGCTAAAACCTACCCAAACTCAACGTCACTCACCCATCTGCAAGACCTGTACCTAACCATTTGTCTCAATCTTATGCTTGATCTCATGCTTCAAGTCTACTATCATTGTGATGACTCTAGCATACCCGCCATAATTCTGAAGGCCTAACTTGTTTCCGCTATGCAATACCTTACCCCGCATCGCTCGTCTATTCTATTCGATTTTACAGTTTCAACACTTAGATTTTACAAAACTCATCAAACTCGTCTATATATTCTTTTGCATATTTTCCTACATTTTATTTCTTTTACTAAAACCTCACGCCTAATCCCAAATCCTCAATTATTTTTAACTTTCAGTCAAATAGATTTTCTTTAAAAAGAATTTATTATCTCTATTGTTATTATTATTATTATTAAAGTTATTAATATTATCATCATTACTAATACTACAACTACTATTTTTATTTGTACTATCACCGTCATTATTATTATTAATATTAGGGTAATTATCAATATTATTATTATTAATTTTTTTTATTATTATTGATTTTTATTATTATTATTATTATTATTATTATTATGATTAGTAATATTATTATTACTAGTATCATCGTCACTACTATTAATATAATAATAATTAAAGTAAAATAATTGCTTCAAACAAGTTTTGAGCCCTTTTAAGGCTATTTTTTTTATTCAACAAATCGGGTAATATGACAATCATTTTTCTTTACATAGGTCGCTGGCCAAAAGAAAACATTTGTTTTTTTATGTGAAAGTTTCATAAAATTTGCAAGTCTTAGCAATACCTAAAAACTTTTAAATAAAATTGAATAAATTTTATATTACCATGAGATATAAAAGCATCACGATTTACAACCGATTTTCGTAAGTTACAATATATGTTATTTCCCTTCCTTTCTTTCCCCTTCGTTAACGCCAATGAGTTTCGGCTAAGAAATCATGGCACCACCTCCCACATCAACCTCTCATACCCCAAATTGTAAGGCCCTGTTACCGGTGCCTCTCATTTGGACGTTGGATTTACTCCTTAACATAGTTCTAAACATCATAGTAAATAAAAACATTCGCGGAATATTAAAACTTTCATTAAACAAAACATCATAATTCATAAACATGTCTTTAAACATCCATACTTGTCTTTCAAAATTAAAACATCAACTAAAACACTATGAGTCTTCAGATGTCAGTCTCTTATTCTCCTGCCGCGTGTTTCTCTCAAGCGAGCTGTTTCATTCTACTCACCTGCGTGCTTACTAAAAGTCAGCTACACTGAGTGAGTTCTACTTAATTATACAATACATTCATAACTACATACTTTCATACATACATTATACTTTCATACTATCGTTACAATATACTTACTTACCTGCATACTTTATTTCTTTCTTATTCATACATTACGTTATAAAGAGCATTTCGCCCTATAACCTTCGCATATATTATTAGGGTATGCAATCCTTTAACCTTCGCATATATTATTAGGGTATGCAACCCTTATCCTTCGCATATATCAGTAGGGCATGCAACCCTTTATCCTTCACATATATTAGTAGAGTATGCGACCCTTTATCTTTCGCATATATTAGTAGGGTATACAACCATTTAACATTACTTTGCCTTTCATTATCATCTCCAATATTACATTCATTCATAACATACATACATATCATTCACACATTATACATAACATTCATATCCACAAATATAACTCGACAGTACGTGCAATATCCGAAGATCGTTCACGTACCGAAAAGCAGTCATTTATACTTTTCACATAGTCATATATGGCATACACTTATCAATTAGGATAAGTGTATTAACAAGTCACATCGAGTATGCACACAGCCCCGAAAACATAACAAGTAAATGGGTCTAGAAACTCACCTGGGTCCTGTTTCTTTCTCCGTTAATTGTTAATCCCTTCTTTAATTGAGCTCTGCTAACTGTATATAAGTTACACGTATCAGTACTCATCCTATGTGTATTTCAGCCAAAAATGTCTAAGTCTGATATAATCTATTTGCCTTGTATTAGATTACTTTATACTTAGAATATTTTCATCCCATTTGTATTTCAGCCAAAAATGGCTAAGTCTGATCTCATTTATTTGCCTTGTATTAGATGAATTTTTGCATTTCAGCCAAAAATGGCTAAGTCTGATCTCATCTATTTGCCTTGTATTAGATGCCTTTATACTTAGAATATTCATCCTATTTGTATTTCAGCCAAAATGGCTAAGTCTGATCTCATCTATTTGCCTGGTATTAGATGATTTTTTTTTTGTGTTTAAGCCAAAAATGGCTAAGTCTGATGTCATCGAAATCCATAAGTCATCGAAAGTTCAAAAGTCATCGAAATCTCAAAAGTCATCAAAATCTAAAAAGTCATCGAAATTTCAAAACTCATCAAAATCTTAAAAGTCATCGAAATTTCAAAACTCATCGAAATCTCAAAAGTGATCAAAATTTCAAAAGTCATCGAAATCTTAAAAGTGATCGTAATTTCAAAAGTGATCGAAATCTCAAAAGTCATCGAAATTTCAAAACTCATCGAAATCTCAAAAGTGAACGAAATTTCAAAAGTCATCGAAATCTTAAAAGTCCTCGAAATTTCAAAAGTCATCGAAATCTCAAAAGTGATCGATCGAGCTGAACTTTATTTAAATATTAGATCACGGTTTGGTCCTTTATTATTGTTATCTTTACCCATTTTAACCCTAACACCTTTTCATGGCTCGGTATAGACTCATAAATGTTTCCCTAACCGTTCTTGACCAAAACTTAATCCGGGTAACCATAAGGTTTGAACCTTTTATGGCTAGAAACATTTAAGACTAGATCTAGGGTTTCTTAAATGAGTCGTTCATGTCCATAAGTTTGTTAAGTCTATTTTATGATCAAGTTTGCTACTTTATGGTTCATTTATACCCGATCTACTCTATGTTTAAGTTTCAAGGCCAACCGTTCATTAAATCATAAACCTTAATATGAAGAACATACCTTTATGTGTTTGCTAGGTCTCGGTTATCTTGGTTATGAACTTTAGATCTTGTGTATATCTTGTATAATAAAGATTTATCAAAACCAATGTTCGCTTGAGCACGGTTTCCCCTCTTTCTCTCTCGGCCGTAATATGGTGTAGGTATGTGTGTGTTTTGAGTGTGTAGAGATTATGGAAGGATGGAAATGAGGATTTGGGTTTTTAGGGTGGCTTAAGGGAGTATTTATACTCCTTAAAGCCCATGGACCTAAGGCCTATCCCATCCTTTAATCCATCTTAATTATTCCAAGTCCATATTCTTTTCCTTATTTAATATTAATTAAATATTAACACCCGTTTTGAAACCATAAACTTTCTTTTATTTATTATTGTAATTTAGGATGTTACAAGTCTTCCCTCCTTAAAGAGGTTTCGTCCCCGAAACCTATCTATTACTTAAACAAATTAGGGTAAAACTTGCGCATCTCATCCTCAGCTTCCCAGGTAGCATCTGATCCTTTGCGATGCTTCCATATCACTTTCACTAAAGGTATAACCTTGTGACGAAGCTGCTTCACCTTGCGATCGACAATCTCTATTGGTTGCTCAATGTAGTTCTGCTGATCATCAACCTCGATGTCCATCAATTTCACGTGAGACGTGTTATCAGGTAGACATTTTCTCATATGAGAAACATGGAAGGTTGAATGAATTCCCTCTAACTCATCGGGCAAATCCAGCTTAAGCTACTTCACCCACACGATCTAAAATCTTAAACGGTCCAGTGTACCTTGGACTCAGCTTTCCTCTCTTTCTGAATCGAATGATTCCTTTCCAAGGCGAGACCTTGAGCATCACATTGTCACCAAAGTTAAACTTAATCGGTCGTCGCCGCTTATCAGCATACGACTTCTTTCTGTCTTGTGCAGCTTCCATTCTTGCCTTAATCTGATCAAACTTTGAAGATGTTTCTTGAACAACTTCTAGGCTTCCCATTTCTTTCTGACCAATCTCTCCCCAACATACGGGAGTTCTACATCGTCTACCATAAAGCATTTCAAATTGTGGCGTACCAATACTTGAATGGTAACTGTTTGTCTCATGTTTAACTCTTTCTGCTTGAAGAAGTATTTTAGACTCTTATGATCGGTGTAAATGGTACACTTAATAGCATACAGATAATGCCTCCATATCTTAAGAGCATGCACTACAGCTACTAGCTCTAAATCGTGCGTCGGATAAGTACTCTCATGGACTTTCAACTGTCTAGACGCGTAAGCTATCATTTTACCTCGTTGCATCAACACACAACCTAACCCACGATATGAAGCATAAGTACAAATGACCAAATCCTCGTCACCATCAGGTAAAGCAAGGATTGGAGCTTGCGTGAGTCTTTTCTTTAATTCCACAAAAGCTTCTTCTTAGAACTTTCCCCAACTGAATACTACCGACTTTCGGGTCATACCGGTCAACAGTGCGGCTATCTTGGAGAAACCTTCGATGAATCTCCTATAGTAGCCAGCTAACCCTATGAAACTTCGTATAACAGTCGGATTCTGTGGAGTCTTCCAGTTCGTTATCGCTTCAATCTTAGCGGGGTCCACGGTAATCCCTTCAGGATTTATCACGTGACCTAGAAATTGCACTTCTCTTAACCAGAACATCATTTCAAAAACTTAGCATACAACTTCTCTTACTTCAGAGTCTCCAATACCTCTCTCAAATGCTCAGCATGATCAGTATCGTTCTTTGAATAAATCAATATGAGATCAATAAAGACGATTACCGATTTATCCAACATAGGCCGACACACCCTATCCATCATGTCCATAAATGCTGCGGGAGCATTCGTTAGACTGAATGACATTACGAGGAACTCGTAGTGTCCATACCACGTCTGAAACGCTGTTTCAGGGATGTCTGTCTCTTTCATTTTTAACTGATGATAGCCTGGTCTGAGATCTATTCGTGAGAACCAAGTTGAACCTTGCATGAACCTTGCAGTTGGTCAAACAGATCATCGATACTTGGGAAAGCTTATTCACCTCGCGATAATCTATACACATTCTCATGCTTCCATCCTTCTTCTTCACGAATAACACTAGTGCGCCCCATTGGGAAACACTTGGTCTAATAAAACCCTTGTCGAGGAGTTCTTGCAGTTGGGACGTCAATTCTTTCATCTCGGATGGCGCTATATGGTAAGGTGCTTTCGCGACGGGTTGGGCTCCTGGTCTAAATCTATCTGAAATTCTATCTCTCGCTCCGGCGGCAACCCCGGAAGATCCTCGGGATATACTTCTGGGTAGTCGCGCACGATAGGAACATCTTTCATTTCTTTCGTCTCGGCCGTAGCGTTGACAACATACGCAAGGTAGGCACCATACCCTCACCTTAACAAACCCTCGGCTTTTATCATCGAAATAACATTAAGCCCAGAACTTTCCTTATCACCAAATTAGCTCGTCAAAGTTGTTTTTCGGCGAGTCCCATTCGTCATCAATACGACACCATAAGAGGTATTTGTTATATGGTTTTGATTCATTTTTGGCCATCTAATAAAACCCCTAACTTTATTGGAACAAACGTGGAACAGTTTAATGGAATTAAAATCATAGGGTTTATAGTGAAGAAGATGAAGTGATCAATGAGTTTATAAATTATTGTTTCTATCTTATAACAAACAAACAATCTGGTGCAACTGGTTAGTCCATGAACATGTCAATCTGGGACCCGGGTTCGAACCCGGGTCATAGCATTTTTTTTGTTTTGTTTTGTTTTGTTTGTTTTTTAAAAACCTTTCTTTTAATATTTATTAACCAAATAAAAATTTGTAAAAATCATTAAAATAAATAAAATAAAATCATTTTTAATTAAATAAAAATTTTTTAGTTTATTTTATAATCTTTTCATCCGAAAACCAAGCTTTTTCCAACCCGAAACGTTTGTTAAAACTCGTTAAATAAACATATAAATATATATACAATATCGTCGTAAACTTTATAAATTCTGAACGACAATGTTTATACTAAACTAAAATATACCGGTAAAGGCCGTAAACATTAATATAGTCAAATTTAATATTAATCTCGTAAGTAATATTATATTATTAACTATTATATCGTTAAACTTTATATCACGCTAACATAATTATTTTCAAAACTAAATTCCGTTAAATATATAATATTAAACTTCATAAAATAATAAAATATACATTTAAACACTTCTAATTACCGACAAATCGATTTATTTACTTTTATAAGTTGTTAGCTAATATTTTATTTTGTAGTTTTAAATCTAGTTCGTGAAGTTCAATTGCTTTGTTTTCATTTACGCGCTATTGGTTTTATTTCAAGTTTTATTACGTTGGTGCACAATGCCAACTGGAAAAGACCTTCATTTATTCTTTACACTCAGGACCTTTGATTCGAGTGTAAAGAACCCTTACTTTCTTTTCACAAGTTTTCATGGAATTGTAGATTTTTATATACTTATATCAAACTGTGGAAGAACACCAACTATTCATTTAGTTGACATTGTTTTTTATATATATGCTACAAGTACCTTATTAGAGAATGTTGCCGTGACAAGGACACTAGAACTTAGGTTATATTAATAAATGGACAAGTTGTTAATTGTTCATGTATTCTTGTATTTCTTATTACAAACTTGTGTACTTGTTGTTTAAATCAATTAATGATTATATTGTCACTTAATTGTGTCACATGTGTTTTGAGCAATTTGTACATCACACTCAGGCATTTCCGCGTTAGCCGGAGTGTAACACCAACCGGAAACTCAACCCGATTCTACTCGAAACCCGCTCTGACCTGAAAGTTATTCCCACCCGAATTCGTTTCGAGTTGATATCCGTTCCTATGTGAACATATTCCAGCCGAACCAGTTCCAATCCAAAAACTTATTAGACTTGGAAACTGTCTTCACCCAAACTGTTCTGAGCTTGAACACATTTTTATATAAAACAAATTAAACATTCCAACGTTTTTTGAACTTTCATTTTGAAAGTGGAAAGATTCTTGAATTCCAATGAATATAGCATTTGATTGGAATTAGTTTCAAATTTCCATTCCTTTCATATTCAAGTGAACACGCCATGTCAAGGACTTTAAATTACAATTCCTTCAAATTCCAAAGAATTCCATGAAATGAACATGCCTTATTCCGACACCGTTCCGAAACCTATTCCGACCAAAACTTATGCCAAAGCGAAACATGTTCTGAACAAAACCATGTGCCAACCGGAAACTCAACCCAATTCTACTCGAAACCCGCTCTGACCCGAAAGTCATCCCAACTCGAATTCGTTTCGAGTTGATATCCGTTCCTACGTGAACATATTCCAACCGAACCTGTTCCAATCCAAGAACTGATTAGACTTGAAACTTGTCTTGATCCGAACCTGTTATGATCTAGAACACATTTTGATATAAAACAAATTAAACATTCCAACGTTTTTTGAACTTTCGTTTTGAAAGTTGAAGGATTCTTGAATTCCAATGGATATAGGTGTTGGAACCTGGATTAATAATCACTAACAATAACAGATCTCAGATCTGTGAATATCCGATTAGTACTATTAAGGATCTAGCTCATAATTAACCGATTCAGTGTTATAAATATGTGTATATATTATCAATATATTAGATGAATAATGTTAAGGTGAAGCTTGAGAGAGAGCAATTGGTTAATTAACACTCAAAAACTCTTTTTCAAAAACTTACATTAAAGTGAACAGTAGTTCACTATATATAGAAGGTGATCTGGTTCGCTAACATCCCCTAGCGAACCAGCTTCCCCTTCGTTACATAAATAATCATAGCGAAGCACCCCATGATTCGTTAACATC